>NC_087206.1:37090751-37120751 GCF_015104395.2 Macrobrachium nipponense
AGCATTCATTCCCTCTACACGACTCACATACCGAGTGAGGATCTATGCAGCTTTAGGAAGCCTAACTTTACATTCCTTCTCTGAACAAAACCCTAAATAAACTAGGTTTCTTAACTTCAGAATCATCCATGATTATAGATATGTAAGAGAAATCCAAAAGAAAAATCCAAAAAACAGTCCAAAAAGCGTATGCCAAGCCAACAACCAAAGTGTACTTCACCATCAATCCAAATCGTCGGCAACGAGAACGAATTTCAACTATCGTAAGGACTGAACAACAGGTGTTGTCCAGCCGGCGACAGAAAATAATCTGACAGGAAAGGGGGACTGGTTCTTACACCCGCCTCCCAGCGGCGGGTAAGGTAGATCACCTGACCTACCTGTAGCGTGTGCCGCGGAGTTTTGAATTTTTCTGTCGTGACGTCAGAGACCTAAGCTAAGTATATATCTGGCAGGGAAGTTCATGTACAAAAATGTCATTTCACAGTGCATATAAGCTATGAAAAAAATTGCCAATAAACCAATTAAAGAAATTTTCTAGCATTATTGCTTTGCGATGTGTTTATTAAGACATAAGCCAGGTGAAAACTTAACTAAAATTCAATAATTCCTTAAAATTCGTCAGTCAGCAGGTCCCCCAAAAATATTAAAAAACTGAGTGACCTCTGTGTCGGTGTTGATGCATGTAATCATGGAAAACATATTAATACTTTAGATGCACGAACGACATAGTTGCAAATAAATTCAACCCATCGTGGGTAACAGGTGACAATCACTTTGATTTGATCTGAATTGATTTGATACCCCAGTGTTACAGACAAAAATGAAAAAAAAATTTGAGAAAACCTCTTGAAGAAACCAAACAGATTCATTTATGTTATCTTGTACTCAAGTTTATAAGAATATTCTCTTTTTGGGGGGGGGGCAGACGTAGTGAGAAAAGCCATTGAAGAGGTATTGTAACTCAGTGTATGCAGCTGGTGTTACAACATTAACATGTGAATTGTGCAAGGTACCATGCCTGGAGATGCCCCAATGGCTCAACATCTAGATGGAGAGCCCCACAGGAAAAGACAAAGGTACTGGTAATTAACTGGTTTTTCATAAATTATGTATTACTATTCATATTACAATTGCTATGTAAAACCATTGCTTTAAAAAGTGGAAAAAGTTCTCTCTCTCTCTCTCTCTCTCTCTCTCTCTCTCTCTCTCTCTCTCTCTCTCTCTCTCTCTCTCTCTCTCTCTCTCTCTCTCCTGAGTTGAAAGAATTATTATTGTACTAGTATGTAATATGTTTGATATTTTCAGTTAATATAACTGTAATTACAAAATTTGTAAGTGGTAGTGTTTTAAAAAGATAAAAATAACCTTTCCATTTCAGTTACGTGCTGAGATGAGAGAATTTTTATTGTAGATGTGTGTTTTTGTTGATGTTTTCAAATAATAATAATAATATTTTAATGGTTTTTATGCAATTTCTCTCTCTCTCTCTCTCTCTCTCTCTCTCTCTCTCTCTCTCTCTCTCTCTCTCTCTCTCATAAGATCTTTTACATGTAATAATTATTATTTTTCAATAATAATACTATAATGTGTATAATAATAATACTAAAACTGTAATTACAAAATTCATATGCGAGTATTTTAAATACAATAATCTCCATTTTACTCTCTTAAATACTGTAAGGACAATCTCTCTCTCTCTCTCTCTCTCTCTCTCTCTCTCTCTCTCTCTCTCTCTCTCTCTCTCTCTCTCTCTCTGCAAGTGTGAGAGGTACATGTATGTTCATATATGATTTTAAGGGTACTAATACATCTTGATATTATAGTAATACAATCATCTTAAGATTAATACAGTAATAGGATAATTCTCTCTCTCTCTCTCTCTCTCTCTCTCTCTCTCTCTCTCTCTCTCTCTCTCTCTCACATTGGCTGTTTGAATATTTCTAAGGGTAAAATGTTTCAGATGACTTTCGAAAATATTAATAATACCAATTCAATGGTAAATTTTGATGTAGGGTGATGCTTAAGTATACATTTGTTACCTGAATTTTTAAGATCTCCCCTTTTTCTGTAAGGTTTGGTCTATATCCACCTGCATCCCCCTCCCTCCACGAGGCCATGTGGTTACAATCTGTGACTGGCAGGCAGCCCCTGGGTATTGTGGGACAGGTTTCTGTTCCTGACAGTTTAAAAATAACCGGGTGAATGGTGTATAAAGTGGTAATAAGTTGGGATCGTTGCATAATAGAGCTGAAAATTCATTTATTGTTGTCCTGAGACAACTCAATAAAACGGTATTGCTAATAACCAAGATGGTTGGTGTTGTATGGTTTTTCTTGGGCTTTCATTTGGGTTTTTGATGAATCCTACTAATAGCAGGTGAGTTTGCAATGTAAGTCGATGCCATAGTAGTATAGATTCACTATGTTTTTATCAACATGACTTGTGCACTCAGTACAAGGGTGTTGACTGGTAATATGGCAACCAGTTTAACATTTGCAAGACACTGCTTACCTTAGCATGGCAACCTTATCCTATTGTGGTTCCTGACTCAATATAAGCTTCATTTTTTACTCAGGACAGGATTTAGTCGAAATTAATGTATTTTATCACCATTAACCCTCTATCAGTGCTTGTGGTAGGGAAAATTTTCCTGAGGTAGAAGAGACGGTGCCTCTACTTACTCAGTATGCCCAGTTATGCACCCTGAGTTTGGTGCTGCTGTGAATTGTGGTATATCAGGGAATGGTCTGGACATATGTCCGTTATCCCCCTTTCCAGTTTGTTCTGGCATAGGTCCCAAATCTTGTGCACCTATTGATTACTCTGCCCATGTTTTAGCTGAAGAGATTGTTGCCATTTAGAGGGCCGGCCGGCTAATGCCATATTTTAAGGACAGGACTTTAACATTCATACACTCATACACTTAAGGTGTCTCGGGACATCTCCAGACATTCATACCACTTACTAAGGTGACTTGGGACATCTCCAAGCTGCATATGATTTTTGCCTCTAACCTTTGTTTTTGTGACACCAGGCCGATTTATTCCTAAAATTACCATTTTTCAAATTTTATCTATACTTATTAAGACTTGGGATTACTACCGTCAATGAAATTTAAGATTTTTTTTTTAATTCATTTTTTTTTTACGCCCGCTCGTTATGAATTCATGCATCATATTGTGATATCTTCTCTGTGTTGCCTTGATCGTTTTACGACTTGTTATATACCAAAATCAAAGCAATTTAGTGTACAATACAACAACAAAATAATTTACCAAATCAAAGCAATTTAGTGTACAATACACAACAAATAATTAACTCGTTAACTTTGTTTTGCTCACCGCGATTTGTACACATTATATATGAATTATTTTTTTCGCACTGTCATACATTCTAATATTTATGTATGATAATGATATTTTCTTTCATTTCTGATGGTTGCATACTAAATTTCAGGCAATGACAAAAAAAGGAGCCAAAAATGAACTCTTAATCTTGAAAATTAAGCATGCCGTGATTTAAAAAAAAAAAAAAAAAAAAAAAAAAAAAAAAACAAAAAAAAAAAAAAAAAAAAAAAAACTATCCGCTTTGGCGCTCACTCGCGAACACCACCGTCATATTGGAGACACTTTCGGAAATACCGGCTAGGCATTCAAGGGTTAATAAATCATGATTATTATGAATTTCATATTCCTTTTTGTGTATTAATAAAGCAAAATTTATTTATAAATGAAGATCCCTTTGCTCAAAGAACGTAGCCTGAAGCATTGCACAACGTGTGTCAGCCCTCCCTCTCTCTCTCTTCACTAACTACACTAATATTGCGGATATTATGATCTTCAGAGCTCAGAGTGAATGATATTATGATCTTCAGAACTCGTATTAGAGTGAATTTTGTTTTCTGTATTTTAGCGAGATGTTTTGCTTGTCTTTTCCTCTTTGACATGGTGGAATTCTTGCCTAAACATAGATAAACAGATGTAAAAGCAAGAGAATGTCAAGAGGTGAAACTCGAACCTGCACCCTCTTTCATGTTTCTGCTCGCACTGAAGGGTGGTAAGCTGAGAACTCTCCCTCCTACAACTCGTGGAATCTCTACAGATGTCATTGCTTGCAATTTGTTTGACAATTATAAAAAATTACGATAAGGAATATTGCATTTTCTTGTACGGACCAATGTTTTTTGGCTTATTGAGTTACCTTTACTAATTACCCTGTAACAACGAAAGTAAGAAGAATTTTGACAAAATATTTTGTATACACATTCTCCATTGCCATATGATGGTCCTTGAGTTTTATCACAACTTGGCATTTGTCACCCTATACTCCCATATACAGGCGGTCCCCGGGTTACGATGGCTCCGGCTTACGACGTTCCAAGGTTACGACGCTTTTTCTTGAATATTCATTGAAAACTCCGCCCTGGGTTACGACGCTTGTTCCGAGGTTACGACGCTGACGCTTCCGACGCTCCGAGTTAACGACGCTTTTAAGAAGTGCATACTATGATAAGAATCCTTTATAGTTTAGCACAGTATATTAATAAAAATAAGTTTTTGGTTAGATTACAACAAAATTTTTTGAGGTTATGATGATTTTCGACACTTTTATGTCGTATTTTTTAAATTTTTTGTAGTGACGCCTCATATGCGGAACTAGTTTCCGAGCGAATGAATACACTAGCTTGGGATGCGCAGTTTATAACAGTCCAAAAGCGCAAATAGTGAAAAAATCCTTGCTAGTTTCCAGTATACATAATTAACAAAACTAAGTTTCTGGTTAGATTACAACGCAAATTCCAAGGTTACGATGGTTTTTTATGCTTTTTAACGATACTTCATACGCAGACTGAGCGGAGGGCGCATAAATTAATTTACGCTATTAAACTGTATGGTAACCATAGTCAAGGATAAGGAATGCATTCTCAAACAGTATACATATCCTTTAATACAAAACAGCAAATATCATTGAAACATTATTTCACTTAAAGAATCATTTATACTCTACTTAGACATTGGATATAAAAACCATAGTTTCTCTCTCTCTCTCTCTCTCTCTCTCTCTCTCTCTCTCTCTCTCTCTCTCTTTTCCGACGAAAATAATCACTAATAAGTGTATTTTGATGTTTATTTTCATGACTAAATACATTTTTATAATACAATAATGATTTACTAATTTTCAAATATTAATTTTGATTAATACTGTATTAGTTAGTTTAATAAGTTGAAATTATATCACATAATATTAATATTAATTTTTAATTTATTTACAGCAATAATATCAATTCATTAAGAAAATACCATAGTGAATTAGTAAGAATGAAGAATGAAGGAAATCCCAGTCTTCTTTCAGTAACCTTTCTCTAACTCCATGTACCAAAACTGTCAGATATATCAATTTTTCTGTGACAGCCGGAGGGGAAGAGCTGCTGTGTTTGGCAATCAAGTGCTCATGAAAATTCCCCTCTCTCTCTCTCTCTCTCTCTCTCTCTCTCATCTCTCTCTCTCTCTCTCTTCATATGTGATCTATTTTAAAGAAAATACAATACTAATCTCCATTGGCACTTTTAAATAAGGTAACTGGGTCTCTCTCTCTCTCTCTCTCTCTCTCCTTCTCTCTCTCTCTCTCTCTCTCTCTCTCTCTCTCTCTCTCTTTTGCCACAAACAAGGATAATACTGTGGCATAGTGGTAACTCCCTCCTCTCTTTCGCTGGAAGCGTTATAAGTATTGTTTGAGAGAACAGAGAGAGATAATTCTCTCTCTCTCTCTCTCTCTCTCTCTCTCTCTCTCTCTCTCTCTCTCTCTCTCTCTCTCTCTCTCACTGAGATGAAATAATTTTTATGGTACTAGTATGTAAAATGTTTATTGATAATTTCAGTTATTTAATAATAATAATAATAAAACTTTAATTACAAAATTCATAATGGTCGTATTTTAAAGAGATGAAAATGACCTTTCCATTTCACTTGTAAGGATAATTCCTCTTTCTTACTGAGATGAGAGAATTTTTATGGTAGATGCACGTGTTTATTATATTTTCAAATAATAATAATAGAAGTAGTAATAATACGATAACTAATTTCAAAAGAAAATTCTTCCCTTCGTCTTTTTCTGTATCAATTTCCCTACCTCATAACTCCAGTGACACTCGGAGTTGGGAAAGTAACATTGCCATACAATGGTCAACGAATTTAATGGTTTTATGTAATTCTCTCTCTCTCTCTCTCTCTCTCTCTCTCTCTCTCTCTCTCTCTCTCTCTCTCTCTCTCTCTCTCTCTCAATGAAAATATACAGTAATTTGTGAATACACAGTGTTGCACATGAAAAAAGTAAATAAGTGATAATTTTAGAGATACGTTATTGCAAATTAGTGAAAATTTCCGTGGACATGTTTTCAACAACGTCTTTCCGGCTTATGACGATTTTCGGGTTACGACGCGTCTTAAGAACGGAACCCCCGTCGTAACCCGGGGACTGCCTGTATAGGGGTATTGGCTGGCCCCCTTAATGTGTTCTTTCCTGAGCATGGGAGACTTGTGGAACTTGGTAGCTAAAGGTGATTATAGTTTTCCTCTGGTGATGTAAAATCTTGGGTATCACAAATAATTCAGCAGAGGAATATTCCTGCAAGATGCTACAGTGAAGGGTTGTGGTGCCTTTAGGGATAATATGGAAATGTCAGAAGTTTTGAACAAGATTTGAGAAGCTTTAACACCAAATATCTTGAATTCTTGTTAGTCTGAAAGAACTGATACATTGTAAACTTTTGGCAAAGCTAAGGTAGCTGTGTTCTCGGTCAACTCATCTTCCCTATTACACATTTGTAGTGGCGGTGTGTAAATGTTTGTGGGATATACATTTATATATGGTTATGGAGATATGTATTATGGCTTTCAGATATATCTTGTAAGCACCAATCACGTAATTATATACAGGTAGTGTTCAAGTTGTGATAATTCATCTAGCAATAAGCCGAGTTTACAATGGGGTTAGCAATTAATACTGATACTATAGGTTTTTTAAAATTTTTAAAAATTTTGCTTGCAACGCGCACAGGCAGCAGTGTAGAATGAAGGAAGCAACGCGCACAGGCAGCAGTGTAGAATCAAGGAATGAGTGAGACCACATTACAATAGCCTAACTTATCCCATCTTCTAGTTAAATAGGTTCTAAAACAGCAAAAGAGGATTGAAAGTACATGTTGTTTTGACGTTATACTTGTTGTGTAAATGTGCACAGACATGAACAACTGAATGAGAAACAACTGTTTTGCTAAGTGCAACTGAATTTGATGATAACAACATCCTTTGGCATGTATTTCAACCATTGTACAATAGTAAACAATTACCGTAGTTATGTTACAAATGACGTTATGCTGAATTGGACCAATATATTATCTTTTTTATAAACTAGTAGATATACCTTTACATTTAAACTAAGATATAGCTGAACCTGAGAAAACTATTGAAGTTGCTAATAAATATTATCATGCAAACTAAGGGCCGTGAAAGATAAATAATGTAAAGCTTGTAGTACGACGAAATCCAATAATACTGTTTGTTGTCTTGTATTGCTATTTGTATTATAAAATACAAACAAGCCCGATCGTGTTTTGTTGGAAAAATCAGACGACGGCGGATTTAAGATTATTTTGCCGTATTCAACTCTATTCAGAGTGATTTTCTTGCTTCTGTTTAGTGTAAAATAATCTCCAGAAATTATTTGTAAATGACAAGGTTATTTTTTCTTTATCTGAGGTTTGTAAGTTGAAAATCTACTTAAATATGTGAACTAGACTTAGTTTTTATTTTCCGTTAATAGATGCTGCTGTTTTCTGGTTATCAGTATGTACTTCAGTGTTTTCGGGTTTTGCCTAAGCACCAAGAGACCCTCACAAAATACAAAGTTAATGAATATCCATCTTTTCCTGGGCTCTTTTAAAAAGTTATGCTTTACTTCACTCTATCCAATAATACTGTTTATATTACACTGTTTTCTGGTTATCAGTATGTACTTCAGTGTTTTCGGGTTTTGCCCAAGCACCAAGAGACCCTCACAAAATACAAAGTTAATGAATATCCATCTTTTCCTGGGCTCTTTTAAAAAGTTATGCTTTACTTCACTCTATCCAATAATACTGTTTATATTACACTACATATAGCATTATAAAATACAAACAAAACTATCTATGCTTTGGTTTGGAAATAGCTAATGGCAGAGGCAGGGTTATTTCACCCTACTTGACTTTATTCAGAGCGATTTACTTGCTTCAATATAGCATAATTCAGAGCGATTTACTTGCTTCAATATAGCATAAATAGGTTATTGTTCGTTATATGAATTGCTTTTAAGTTGATACATAACTTAAATATGTATGTTTTGTTGTGAACTCACTATTTTTTTTAATAGATGGTGTTGGGAGCATGTTATTTTGTGTTGAAAAAATGATTATGTTCGTTTTCATCCTATTTCATAATGATAACAGTAAAATGTGCTCTTTCAATGTCAGTATTTTAATTTAAAATACTGTTTTTCTCCACTTATTTGCAGTAGAGTTGCATTCATGTTGCTGATGCACAATAATTGAAAGCCATTAGCAGTGACACTGTGAATATTTTGTATTCTCAGCTTCAGCTACAACTGCAGTTTGTGAATATTTTGTATTCTCAGCTTCAGCTACAACTGCAGTTTAAAGTTAGTAGTACTATACTGTATATTCCTTGCCAATCTTTTCTCCATACCAAATAAAGGTATAATGCAAAAAAATATTTGCCAATCTTTTCTCCATACCAAATAAAGGTATAATGCAAAAATATTTAAAGTCCTTTTCTACTTGATTAATGTCATTTGTAACAACAATGGCAATTTTTACTATCATTCGAAGGCTTAAATGCAAGCAAATCATTGTAATCGGATTCGGTTCAGTTGTTGTAACAGAACAGCTGTTATCGTTCAGTTGTTGGTGGCTGGCGCATTTAACCAACGATTTTAACAGTACTAAAAGTACTTTTATCATTTCTCATTTGCCTTTTTAGCTGATTTAACTAGAATAATATGATAAATAAAGAGATGGAGAAAATGTTAGTAGACTGGAAAAGGTGACTGAAATTCAAAATTTTCATTAAAAAGTTATTAAATAATAGGGCAGAATAGGCATTGTTAATAAGTCTAAGGCACTTCACTGTAAGGTGGATTGTGAGGCCCGTTAGAAATTTGGTTAGAGGCGAATTTTGTTTGCCGTCAGGCCCCTAGGAATGGAACCCCTTGCCCTTAACCGTGGTTGCCTATACATATACATACGCTAGACTAACTCTTGTTAGTTACTCGATTTCTCTTTGAACTCAATTATCATAAGCCAATCTGCATTAAAACTAGAGATTTTGCTGAAATTAATCATTATTATACCATTTATGTATGAAGTATACTGCATAATGTAGGCTAGGCTACTTTATATGTAAAGGTGGTACTGATTACCCTAGTGTAGGCTAGGCTGTATTCCAGATACAAATTTTCCAACAAACAAAGGGTTTTTTTTTGGACCCTAACCCCATTGTAAGTAAGAGATTACTGTAATTGATGTTGATTCCAGATTCTATAGTGTTTGTCTGGTCAATCAGAGGCCCTTTGTCCTGGGACAGAAGCAAGGGTATTGTTTAGCTCTGGTTGCCTTTGAGCCATTTGGCACTGGGGAGTTCAGCACTCCCATTTGTTGCTGAGGCTGTTCACCACCAAGGAGTTTGGTGCTGTGTGGCACTTAATTACCTGTGCACCACTTCTCCGTACAGTGCTCTCATTTGCAGCGCTCTTTTGTTCATGACACGACTAAAGACAGCACTCCCGTACATGCCACTCCCAGTAGCAGCAGTCATTTCCTCCATTTCTGTAGGCAGCACTTCATGCACTGCTTTTCTCCTTGCTCTTGATCTTTTTTGGAGTAGTTAAAGTCCTCTCCACTGTTGACTGCTACTTGCCATTTGTGGAAAATCCCTCAAGACTTTGAAGACTTTACTCATTTTTGTTTCTAGTGTTCTTGCTCTTCACAAATAGAACAGGATGAGTTGCAGATTATGCTTTGTTAGAACCATGGTCTGACATTGTATGACTACTGATTTTTTATGTTGAACTCACTGCTGTGTCAAGTGTAAACTTGTTGACGCAATGCGGAACTTGATTGGGTCTACTTAGACTGGGTGAATTCATGTGCAAAGGATGCAGCTTGGACCACTCCTTGCAACATGCAGTAATGCCTCAATTGACCTGTTTGACCTTGCGGCTGTTTTCAGGCAATTGAAAAGATCATGCAGTGTAAGAAAATACCTGAGGAATATACGTCAAGATTTCCTCTTTTGAGAAGTTGATAGCATTTTGTAAGAAGTTATGTAATGTTTTTGCAGCATCCCTTTGTCCCCTTGCTACAACCCCTTTCATTCCTTTTATTGTACTTCCGTTCATATCTTTCTTTCATCTAAATTTGGTGTTTTCTCCTCTTGTACCTTTAATTAAAAACCTCATTTACACTTGTTTCCCTTTCAGTGTGTAATGACCTCATATGACCCAGTGCCTGGCGTTTGGCTTCAATTTCATGTGCAAGTTCCGATATAAGATGCCTATAGTTGGCCACCAGAAAATTAGATAAGTCAGAAAGGCTGATGGGGTATCATTTTCGGACGAAATTTTGTTAGGATTTTCAACCTTTGTTCACAACATACATCACTAAGGCTGTCTTGGATAGGTTCAAGGCTATGGAGCAGACCTTAGAAGAGAAAGTCTATTCCAAGAAAGCTTTTTCCAAATGCACCCGTAATTTCTGGGAAAGTCTTTTAGGTTTGATGCTTTCCTTGTAGATCAAGTTGCATGATGTTCATGCAATTGTTACACCATATAATTGCAAGGAAAACCTTTCCTTACCAATTTTAGAGGTGTACTGCCCATAGGAAGGGGGAAGGGAAGTTTACCTTCATCTTCATTAATACTTTCTGGCTTGTAGATATTTCTTTGCTATGTGGAGTCAATGGCACAGGACTCCTTCCACACATAACTGCATAGGTACAGGACTCCATCCACTCTTTACTACATATAGTTTAATGTGGCATCCTTTATGAGATTCTTGGTCTTGTGGTATGACCCTAAAGATTAATAAATGTAGCCTGTGGAATATGTTTTTTCATCAGGTAAGGAAACACCATTGGCTGCATTTAATTTATAGTAATGTATGACTTATAGAGGGATAGCTGATTTTACTTTTCAACTTATTAATGTGGGAATGGGCAACATAAGAGATATATTTCATTTTAAGAATATAAAGGTTTTTTTTTGTGCTATCCGGTGCACCTTGATGGTGCAGAAGGTAAAGGTAACCGAGAGATAAGTAGTTAAAAAAAACCTTGAATTAAATATCCACATTCTAAATCAAATCATATAAGGGAAGTGAAATAAAAGTAGTAGAGTTTGAAAGTTAACATAATGTGACAAGTTTGCTGTAGGTGGAGTAGGAGTATAGTAGGTAGCCTAAAACACCTAAATTGTTGAATAGCAAAGGCACCTCCTTATTTTGCCATTGCTGCTATTGTGGTTGAATGTCCTTTTGTCCCAGTACTTGGATTTAAATGTCTGCATCACCCGTTTTTTTAATGACTGATAAGCTCGTCATCTACATACTCAAACAGTTGTGGGATTTTATTTGCTTAAGACTGATGGTCCATATATAACACAATAACAGTAATGAAAATATATATCTTGTCTGAGATTTTGTCAATTTGGCAATATTACTGTAATGCTTGGTGGGTATAAACATTCATCTGATATAATGCCAGGTTTTTAGAGGTAACAGAATTGTACTTGGCAGGAGAATGGGTGCTGTGGTTGTATCCAGATCATCTCAAGCATCAGTATTATCTGTACACCCAGGGAGTGGTGCTGTACTTCCTCAGACAAGTTTCACCCTTGGAGCAACTGGCACAAGTGGAGAAGGTATAGTTTTTTTTTTTCATCGATCCTTTGCAGTTTTCAGAGGTCCCTTGTACATGGGACGGGTTTGTTCAGGTAATAGCTAACAGCTGCTCATTTCAATATGCCCTTTGTTTCCTGAAATAACTGAAGTGAGATGATTTTAATAGTAAGAAGGTGGTGACTATTGTCATCAGTGATTTATTTACAAAATCCTTGTTTGAATTAAATCCTGCCATTTGCCAATAGTAAGTTGATGTATTGTGGCATAATTAACCCTTAAACGCCTAATCGACGTATTTTACGTCGACATTTTTTGTCCTTGGGTTCCGACCGGACGTTGACATACAAAACGTTTTTTTTTTAAATTCGCGGAAAAATACTTGTAGGCCTACCAGCCAAAAACTTTTGAATCAGGTGCCCTGGGGGATGCTGTGAGTTCACGAACCAAGGTGTTGTTTTGTTTACAATTGTTAAGCAGGCGTGCAAGCGCGAATTTCTTTCTTATCGCACTAAAAAGTATCGGTGACACATCTTGGAAAGTATTTCGTCACTTTGACATAATTTTTCCACCATTTTTAATTATCGTTACATGAAGTATTATATATGAAAATGTGTGGAATTTTATGTAGAATACAACAACAAAAATACTCATGATTGTAGCTTTTAGCATTTTTGAAATATTTTCATATACATAACAATAAGTGCCAAAATTTCAACCTTTGGTCAACTTTGACTCTACCGAAATGGTCGAAAAACGCAATTGCAAGATAAAATTCTTATATTCTAGTAATATTCAATCATTTACCTTCATTTTGCAACATGTTGGAAGTCTCTAGCACAATATTTTGATTTATGGTGAATTTATGAAAAAAACTTTTTCCGTACGTGCGTGCGGTAACTATTCCGAAAAAATCTCGCATGCAATTGTTGTAATGTTTGCACCATTTTAAAGTAGCCATTACATAATGTTTTATATATGGAAATTGCGCAATTTCATGCACAATACAACTAGAAACAACCCATGGTTGTAGCTTTTATCAGTTTTGAAATATTTTCATATAAATAACGATAAGTGCCAAAATTTCAACCTTCGGTCAACTTTGACTACCGAAATGGTCGAAAAACACAATTGTAAGCTTTAAAACCCTTATACTCTAGTAATATTCAATCATTTACCTTAATTTTGCAACAAATTGGAAGTCTCTAGCACAATATTTTGATTTATGGTGAATTTATGAAAAAAAACATTTTCCTTACGTCCGCGTGGTAACCTTCCGAAAAAATCATACGTGCGATTGGCTGTAATGTTTACACCATTTTAAATTGGCCATTACATAAAGTTTTATATATGAAAATGTGCACAATTTCATGTAGAATACAACAATAAATAATTGAAGGTTGTAGCTTTTCTCATTTTCGAAATATTTGCATATAAATCACAATAAATTAAAAAAAAAAACCACGTTTGGTCAAATTTGACTCTACCGAAATGGTAGAAAAACACAATTATAGGGTAAAACTCTTACAGTCTAGTAATATTCAGTCATTTATCTTCATTTTGAAACAAATTTGAAGTCTCTAGCACAATATTTAGATTCATGGTGAATTAAAAAAAAAAAAAAAAAAAAAAAAAAAAAAAAAAAAACTCCTCGCGCGGATTCTCCGCCCAAATCACCGAAATGCGTACGTCGCATTATCATAATATTTGCTCCATTTCATAGAGTTTTATGTATGAAAATGTCCGCAATTTTATGTAGAATACAACTAAAAATTATTGAAGGTTGTAGCTTTTCTCATTTTTGAAATATTTGCATATAAAAAAAAATATATAAAAGAATTAGACATTCGGTCAACTTTAACTCGTCCGAAATGGTCGAAAACTGCAATTGTAAGCTAAAACACTTACAGTATAGTAATATTCAATCATTAATCTTCATTTTGAAACAAATTGGAAGGCTCTAGAACAATATTTAGATTTATGGTGAATTTTTGAAAAAAGTTGTTTACGTCCACGTGTTACGAATTCATGCATATTTTTGTGATAATATTTTCTCGTGTTGCTTTGATCAGTTTACAATGTGTTATATACCAAAATGATTGCAATTTAGTGTACAATACAACGAAAAAAAATTAACTCTAGCTTTAACCGTTTTGCTCATAGCTCGATTTGAATACAATTATATATGAAATTTTGTTTTTGCGCTATCATATATCGCATTATTTATATATGATAATGATATTTTTTGAAAAAAATATTTTTTTCGCTTTGGCACTCACTCCGAGACCCCCTCGGCACACGGGAGACGATTTATATTATACCCCTTAGGCGTTGAGGGTTAATCTCTTTCTTGTACTTACAGTCCAAGTGTTAACAAGTCAATAATTCTCTCTCTCTCTCTCTCTCTCTCTCTCTCTCTCTCTCTCTCTCTCTCTCTCTCTCTCTCATTAGTGAACTCACTACCAGAGGTACAGGTATGGTCTTTGCCAGATGCAAATTTTTTTTATTGATATCAACTTTTTTCCAGCGGGCACCACAAGATTTATCCTCTTCCTAAGACCTCAGGTTTGTTAGCTATGAAAAATAGAATTTTAATTATGCAACTTACCCAATAATTACATAGCAATAGTTTCTGTTATTCGCAACAATGTAGATTCAGATTTCGTGTTAGCGACACCGATAAGGTGTAGGTGATACAGTCTCAGCCCAAAGCGAGTAGGGTAGGAATGACACAGCCAATTAGCGCATGCCGTTTCCGAGACTCGCGGTGGAAATGTCTGGTGTCAGCAGCAGTTATTCAATATTCACCTGTTATTTCCCAGATTTCATTATACAAACAAAGTGGAATAACTTCAACCAAAAGCATTAGGATGTGTTTTTTCCTTGTGTTTTTGCTTTTCACTGAAGTAGTACATCTCAAGTTTGCATTTAAGCGACATGCAGTTAATTGGTCAAATACTTTGATGAGTGTTGGACTAAAATATGAAAACATTGGTTTGTCGGACTGTTGTTTATGCTTGTTAACAATCGGATATTGTTCCATAACACATTTCAATAGCGATCTTTTGATTAAATAATTTTTACAATGAGGATAAGTGAGATGTTACTTAGCTAATAAGCAAGTAGCAAGATAAGGGAAACACTGCGTTAGCTATCTTCCTGGTAGAGTAGCATGATAATGTAAACATTGCATTCATTACCAGAGTGGTGTTGGTGTTGAATTTTTTCTCCGAATTTTATTTCCGCAAGACATGTTGGCAGGATTAATAAAGGGATTTTGACGTAAGGAAAAATCTATTTCTGGGCGATTGGCTCGTGTCGCCAGCGAAATATCCTTTAATCTATTATTTCTAGGGTAAATGTACTAACACATACCAGAGAATAAATAAAATAAAGGAAAAAAGAAAAAGGTCAGTATAACTGACTCGCTCACCTCCAGGAAGGGTGTCGGTATGAACACTAGGCGAGTGAGACCACTACCACGAGCCAAATGCCAATAGAAATCTCCCACTACAAAAACCCTCCAAGAGGGGAGCCGACCCACCCAGAGTGAGAGCTCGTACTACTACTACTCCATCCCATGCTGCCGACTGCTGCGCCTCTGGTGGCCATCCTGAAGTTAGCAAGACAATCTTGGGCGAAGGGATGGTAGGGTGGGATTTCGCTGGCGACACGAGCCAATCGCCCAGAAATAGATTTTTCCTTACGTCAAAATCCCTTTTCTGGGCTCAGCTCGTGTCGCTGCGCGAAATCGTACCAGAGAAATAGCACAAGATTGTAAACAAAAGTAATAAAATAAATCAGAATAGGTCTCAAATAAAAGATAAAATAAATATAAAGGGAATATAATTGCTAAAAAGATACATATACACAGTGATATAAAATTAGAAATATGCTTAAATTACGCTTAATTCTAATCATGTTTCTTAACATAAGGTAATTTACATATATACAGGTAAAATGGCTTACATGTATCAAATGATATCTGTGTAAAAGAATGTATCAAAACATAATAGCAATTAACATAAACAGATAAATAAAACAATCAACCATGATAATATATAAAGGAATGTATATGACTTAATATACAAAACCCGTAACCATTATGATATGATGTATCCCCTAGCATAAAAATAAGGGGGTAACATCCATGAGATCAATGTTTATAATCATCTGTGAGTGTCCCTAGCAAAACAAAAAGGGGCACCCACTACACTATCATAAAAGCAGCTAAGACACAAGGTAAATGCAAATGAACAAGCAGGAATAGACGAACTGTTGGTGAGGCAGGTAGAAAGGAGGACTGAATCTTCTACTACAAATTAGCTAGAGTCAGGGAAACTATGTTACCCGCTGCTACAGCTGGGAATTTCAGAGCTTCCAAGGACTTAAGGTAGTGACGTTTGAACACTGTCGCGATTTCCATCCGGTATACTTTTTCACTCATCGAAGTTCATATGTTGAAAATAATTAATTGAGGTGGCTACTGCCCTGACATCATGTGCTTTCGGGAAAGAGTCAGGATTGGCTTGCTTAATAAAGTACAGGATTTGTTGCCTGATGCCTTTAATGGATAAAGTTCCACCTTTTTCCCTCTTAAAGAGGGGACCCGATGAAGATGAGGAGGTCCTGGACAGAAAGGCTCGTAAGGTTGAAACTGGGCAAAGGGATACATCTTGTGGAAGGGGTAGTACCTTCCAAGGTTCCCACCTCATCAAAGGATCTTCATTCTTTGCTAAAAAGCTACGTTCCGGAGAGAGTAGGACTTCCCCTGTGGGAAGGAATTGAATATGATCCGGATCCCTGGATAAAGCCGACAGTTCTGAAATTCTTGCTCCTGAAGCTAAGCTTAATAAAAATAGGGTTTTTTTCTTAAGAGCATTATAAACGAGCATGTGTCATTATCGGTTTCTGAAGCCAGTTTTAGAACATCGTTTAAGAACCATGAAACTGACGTAGGCCTTACAGAAGGCCTAAGTCTAGCACATGCTTTAGGAATAGACGAGAAGTAGGAGTCCGTCAAGTCTATGTTGAATCCAAATTGAAATATCTTTTTCAAAGCTGACTTGTTTGTCGTAATCGTGCTAGCTGCTAAACCTTTTTCAAATAAGGATCTGAAAAAGGATATAGCTGAATTAACTGTCATGATTCTAATATGTGATTCTCTCAGGAAGATTGCTAACTTTTTGACAGCAGCATCATACTGTCTCAAAGTTGAATCCCTTTTATCGGATTCCAAGAAGAGAATATTCTGAGGGTCAATATTTGCATCTCTTTTTGCCGCAAACTTCATGAAATCCATAAAGTTAGGGTTTTGAGAATCCCTGAGGAAGCGAACACAGTCTTCGTTTGTACTGACTGGGAGAGCCTGGGACTGGGGATCCGAAGAGGACGAAGGCCCAGCTCCAAAATTAGAGGATACCAGTTGCTCTTCGGCCAGTCTGGGGCTACTAGAGCACTTGACCCTTGAATGTCCTGAGTTTGTTTAAATACTTTCATGAGAAGATTCACTGGAGGGAAGACATAAATCTTCTTCCAGTTGTTCCAGTCTAGAGCCAGGGCGTCCGTGGCATAGGCCAGAGGGTCCAGGTTGGGGCTACATAACACTGGTAGTTTGTTGGTTCGCTTGAGATGCGAAGAGATCCACCTGTAGCCCTGGGACTCTTTGAAGGATCCATTGGAACGAACTGTTGTCCAGTGACCATTCCGACTCTAGGGGCACTGATCGGGATAGGGCGTCTGCTATGACGTTTCTCACTCCAGCTATGCGAGTGGAGGAAAGATGCCAACTGAACTTGTCTGCCAGGAGAAGATGGCTATCATGACATGATTTAGATGACGTGACTTGGAGCTCCTCTGTTTATTACAATGCACTACCACTGCGCTGTCCAGGACTAGCTTTATGTGGGAGTACTTTTGTGGGCGCAACCTTTTTAGAGTCAAGAACACTGCCATTGCCTCCAGCACGTTTATATGGAAACTGACGGAACTGAGGTGACCAAGTCCCTTGAACATTTGACCTGGGAATACCCTCCCCAGCCGCTTAAGGACGCGTCTGTGTGGATTGGGTGATCCCTGGTGGAGGGAACTGAAGGGGTACTGACACTGACAAATTCTTGACTTTCGCCCCACGGCCGGAGTCTATTCTTTAGAATCAGAGGCACTGAGGATATTTTTTAGTTTGTCCCTGGACCTGGCATTTGCTCGCGAGCGCCAGATTCTGGTTAGGTCTTTCAGTTTGGCTTTCATTAAGACGTTCGTCACTGATGCAAACTGGAGAGAACCCAGGATCCTTTCCTGAGCTCTCCTTGATGCTAGTTTGTGACTTAGAAATTGCTTGACTGACTTCGCTATTTCTTTCCTTTTGGTTGATGGAATTGACAGAGTGTGGGAGGATAGATTCCATTGAATGCCCAGCCACTGAAAGTTTGACTCTGGAGTGAGTCTTGATTTGGTCCTGTTTATCTTGAAGCCTAGATATTCCAGGAACTGAATCACTTTCAGTGTAGCTCTGTTGCATTCCTCGACTGTTGGGGCCCAGATCAACCAATCGTCGAGATACGCTACTACCATAATCCCTTGTGATCTGAGTTGTTGCACTACCACTTCCGCTAGCTTTGTGGAACACTCTTGGGGTGCCCACGTTGAGTCCGAAGGGAAACTACCTTGAAGGAGAATGTCTGGTCTCCTATCTTGAAACCCAGATACGGACGGAAGTGTCTTGCAATAGGGATATGATAGTAGGCGTCTGTAAGATCGATAGAGGTGGTGACGGCCCCACGGGGAAGTAAGGTCCGCACCTGTGAGATCGTGAGCATCTTGAACTTGTCGCAGCGGATGGCTAAGTTTAAGCGGGACAAGTCTAAGATTACCCTTCTTTTTTGTGAGCCTTTCTTTGGCACGCTGAACAAGCGACCTTGAAATTTTAATCTCTTGACTCTCGCTATAGCTCCTTTCTGAAGGAGGTCCTCCGCGTACTCTGTCAATTCTTTGGAAGGAAGTTGACGGAAAGGTCTGGCTGGAGGTGGGTTCGTCAACCAGCTCCAACCCAGACCTTTTGACACTATGCTCTGAGCCCATTGGCTGAAGTTCCACCTGTGGCGAAAGTGAAACAGCCTCCCTCCTACCTGAAGTTCTTCATTGGTTCTGGTAACCGCCTCGGCCTCCTCTGAAGTGCCTTCCCCTATTAAAGGGGCCTGCCGATCCCCTTCCACGAAAGGACCGCTTACCTCTGCCTCCCTTACCCGAGCGGTCATACTTCTGCGAAGCTTGACTCTCGAAGGCTTGATTGTAAGCTGGAGAGATGGCGTAAGAGGTGGAAGGCTGAGGCTGAGGGGATATCACATAAATTGGCTGTGATTGGCCCTTAGAAGTGGAAGGTTGGGCTGTCTGCACTAATGGCACCGCTGGAACTTGCTGAGGAAAGCGTGGTTGCTTTTTCTGGTAAGGTTGGAAACGCCTGGGTTTCCTCTGTCCCTTACCTCTAGCTGTCAGGTCTTGCCTCCTCTTAGCCGTAAGGCCCCAACGGTCCTTAAGGCTCTGGTTCAACCTCGTAGCCTCTGCCTGGACTTCCTTTACCATAGCTTCTGGGAAGAGATCTGCTCCCCAGACGCTAGACGAGAGTAACCTATTCGGCTCATGCCGAATGGTTGCCTCTTGAAGGACATGCTTCCTACAATTCGTTCTAGCAGTGGCAAACTCAAACATATCTGACTGTACCGTTTGAGTCAGGGCTTTGGTCATGAGCTTAAAAATCGGTTCCGATCCATATGCCATGGTTGCTACCTCAGTCATAGCCATAGAATTAATTGATCTGGCTAGACGCGATTTCGCGTCAAATTCAGCCTGAATAAGGCTATCTGGGAGCCTGGGTAGCTTTTCACCAAACTGCTCCATAGCACAGTCCGGTTTGAGTTTGCCAGCTGAGAATGTGTTTCGGCAAGTCTTCCCACAAATCTCCAACTGAGGGGAGTAACGGAGATGTGGGATCTGCTTCCTTTAACTGAGGTATGGCTCCCCCTTCTGGGCCGCTGGGATGGTCGACTTCGCGATCTTGGTCAGGAACGGGAGCGGGTGGTACTCATCCATTGTGAAAATGGTAAAGGGACTCTTAAAAGGTTGTATCTTGGTATTAGAACAATCCATGTCCTCTAAACACCTGAGCCATTCTCTCTGAGCCTGGTCTCGTGAATGAGGACTGTCTCCTTTGGTACCCTATCGTCCCGAACCATAGCCGAAGGTGTGAGCCTTGCGTAGCCTATGAACGGAGGCTGGAGGTCTTCCGGGTAGAACTCGAAGTCCTCTATTCTTCGAGTCCCAAACAAAAAAATCCGGAATAGAGATGAGACCGTCCTGGAAGGGGGCGTATGACGCTACTCTCCATGGGTTGTTCATAGAGAACGGAGGTAGTGAGTCATACAGAGGGAGCTGAGTTCCACTTGTGTTGGAAAGTGGAGAGGCTAGAGGAGCTTCTCTCTCAGCCCGGCTGTAATGGAGTCTTGGGAAGTAATCCTATCCGACAAACGAGAGATCATTTGTTCCATACTATTCTTTAGGGACCCAACGAGATCGCCCACCTGTTGCAACAGGCCAGCATTGGGGTCCAAAGCCGGAGCTGCTGCGGAGGTGGAGGGGAGGCTCTGAATCGGAACCAAGGGTAGCGGAACTGGTGACTCTGCCGGAGTGCGAGATCTCTCTCTGGAGGATTTACTCCCTCGAGGACTTAGAGCCGGAGCTAGAAGCTTTAGACCTGTCTGCTCCGGGATTCCCAGCCGGAGACTTACGGGAGGAGGATGAAGCCGAGGTCGTCTTCTTAGACGACGATGACGTCTTAGTCAAGGTCATCACTTTACCCTTGACCTTAGGTCTAACCGAAGCGTCAGGAGGAGCATATAATTCGTCACCCGTAAAGCCTTTGGAAAGGATGGAGAGGTTGCAGGAGTAGACGAAACAGTTACGCCCAAGGGTGACCCTTGGGTGTCCACCTTACCTACCTCGACCAAACAGGTCGTCTACACCTACCATAGGTTCAACATTAATATCTAGGAGTCGCGACGTCCGTGGAGATATCCTGGTCTTGATCAGTTAATGAGGCAGCCAGCTGTTGTTGGATGAAGGCGATAGTCGGGGCCGCCTGTGCTGGGTCGACGTATCCTGTCGCCTTGCCTCCGGGGAAGATTAATACTGCCAACCGTTTCTCTCCAGGATGTAGGGCATACCCTTGGCGGCGTTCTTCCCAAAACCGCCGACCCAGGCCGCCAGGGTAGCCAGTGCGGTATCCCTTACCCTACCTGCTGGCGCCTGGAAGAGAGGGCGTAAATTAGATTTAAGAATCACTTAAAACTTAAACTTAAAGTATAACTTAAAACTAGATGCCTTAAGTTAAAGTTAATGATGAAAAACTTAAGCACTAAAATAGAAGCGGAGCAGCTACTGGAGATGGAATACTTACCCCTTCCAAAAGCGGGCTCACCAGATCGTAACATATGGTAGACAGATGAGTATCTTAAAAGGCATCACTTACAAGACTAAAGGGACAGAAGAACTCCGTTGCATGCCGGAGCTCTGGAAAAAAATTTGGGTCATAACCCCCTCCCTGCATTGCCTATTTTTCCTCCGAATAGGCTAAAATAATCCCTAGGAGATCCGGTAAGACATGTAAAGGAGGGGGGGGGGGGGGGGGGGGGGGTGGTTAAGGTACTTAAGATAAACTTAAAGTTAACTTAAAACTTAACTTTAAACCTAAAACACAAACGAACCGGACCAAGTCCAGTGCGTAGGCGGAGTGTAGTAACTCAGCAAAACGGTAAGGTTAGCATGACCCACTGTATGTTCCGGTCCACTCTACTGGGGTGGACTAACATCTTTCCGCTGGATACCCGGACTCCGGTCCCCCAGGAAGGAGCCCTAGTAAGGTGGGAAAGGGCGAGAAGACATACAGGCTCGAGCTAGCCCGGAGCGACAAGGTAGCAACGGAGGGGGGGCGGGAAGGCCAGTAACCCCCCACTACGTACCACCCGGCCGGACCGAGAAGCCGGAGAGGTCGAGGCCCGTCTGGGTCTGTCCCGACTCCCTAGCCCCTCGACCTGAGGGATGAGAGAGAGGCAGGCTCGGGTATGCGGAGCGAGCATGGGCAGACCGACCCACCCCCACCCCAAGACTCTATGGAAGAGCGGGATAGGGGGGGGAAGGGTGACTGGGCGGAGGCGTCTGGCTGTCCCGTGATCACGTAGTGACCACGAGGCGGTAAGATCAAAATAAGACAAACTAAGCCTAGGACACACCAACTGATCAGAGAGGATGCTATCGGGAAGCAATTCTGAACTGAAAAGCGGTAGAATATAGGCCCACTGGGCCCAAAACCAACTGATCAGAGAGATGCTATAGGGAAGCAACCGAACTGATGAGCGGTAGTATAGGGCTCACTGAGCCAGGACCTAGGCCAAGCCAGACGCCTAACTAACCTAACTATAACAAAATACATAGTATAAAATAAATAAAAATGAAAGGAAGAAAGCAATATAGCAGGAGAAAAAATCCAGGAGTGTAACGACTAACCCGAAGGCAAAAGTCACCACTCAAAGCTAGTCAGAGGGCGATACTAAGAGCCGGGACTAGGGTCTGGATAGAAGAAGCCTACATAAGGTAAAAGACATGCATGCATGGCAAACCTGAGTAGACAGTACCCTAAGTAAAGCGGATAATAATATAGAGCGTACATAAATAAAGGGATGTTCTAGGTATGGGAGACCGAGAACGAACCCACCACGCGGCAGAACCATGCTGCCATGCTTCCGACCCCGAGTTCGTATTTATACCTAAAAAACGGCAAATACTGACTGAGGGCCGAAAAGAAACAACTAACCATAATTACTGAGTACTTAACTTAGCTGCTGCAATAGCTGCACGCTCCATTATAGATAAATCCAACGAAAGGGCACAAAAAACACAAGAGAGAAAAATATCACAACCGACTCGTGTGCGCTAACTTGAAAGGATGGCCACCAGAGGCGCAGCAGTCGGCAGCATGGGATGGAGTAGTAGTAGTACGAGCTGCTCACTCAGTGGGTCGGCTCCCCTCTTGGAGGGTTTTTGTAGTGGGAGATTTCTATTGGCATTTGGCTCGTGGTAGTGGTCTCACTCGCCTAGTGTTCATACCGACACCCTCCTGGAGGGTGAGCGAGTCAGTTATATACTGACCTTTTTCTTTATTTTATTTATTCTCTGGTATGTGTTAGTACATTTACCCTAGAAATAATAGATTAAAGGATATTTCGCGCAGCGACACGAGCTGAGCCCAGAAATTATTGTTTTAAGGGGTTTTTCACTGCTTTAGCTTCTTAGTGTGTTTGCTACTGCAACGAATTTGCTATTAATTTAACACTTATCGATCTTCCAAATTGTTGGCGGTAGCCTACGGGAAACCGACTTGCACTGTTTACAACCACCCTGTGCGATGTGGCAACGCTGTAGCGCGGTATAAAAAGTCAGGTTGGCGCCTTCAGGTCAGCAGAGCCATATTTCGGGGCCTTCAGGTCAGCAGAGCCATATTGAGACATACAAAACTATCTCGATACAGTAAATCATTTAAAATTTTTTTTGTATTCACTTCGAAAGTAGCAAACAAACATCAGAGTATAGACATATGAAATGAAAAAACAATCACGACAAAATAATATATGACCAAAATATTACACAGAAGACAAAAGCAAAATTTTTCAACACAAACTAAAGAAGTACATGAGGAAAAAAAAGAGCTCTAAGAATCAGGGCTTTTACACACACACACACTCTCTCTCTCTCCTCTCTCTCTCTCTCTCTCTCTCTCTCTCTCTCTCTCTCATCTCTCTCTCTCTTTTTCTGTTATTTTCTATTCAGTTCATTACCTTTTCAGTGTATTGTTTTTGAGTTTAAATAGCTTCATATTTTATCTTTTCTAATTGAGGTGTGTTTTGGCGCACATTAAGTGCTCTAGTGTTAGTCTCGGGCTCTTGTAATGCATTTTTATTTCATTAGTTTTGTGTGGCTCCAAATGAATCTCATTTCAACAGTTGTTATCTAAGTTCCTAAGGCTGCTGTTTTGTTTAATCCACGATGATTCAGAATAGGGGCAAATACTGCCTGCTCAAGGGGAACTGCAAGCTCTGTTTACAGGCCAGTCCTTTTAGAACGTTACACTCTCGGCATACGTACGTCAGTATGCCATGCTTTGCAACACAAAATCTGGGGGTTGTGGAGGACTTCGCCATGCCAGTTCCAGTAGGCGTTGAACCGTGCTTGCGTTGCATGTAGATTTGCGGCGCAGTGTACTGTGCTGGCTTTACGTCTGTCAGCCCATGTCCTGTTTACCAGCTGTCAAGGTCATATCACTGTGAAGATGCCCACGATCCACATACGTGGGCATATGCCATCAAGATACTAGAGTGTGACCCCCAGCTTAAGAGTCCAGCTCTTAAGAAGTGTACAGCAACTGAACGCCTTTGGTGCCTGTGCTTCCTTCTCAAGGAGGAAGGGACTCTGTCATGCCTTCTTGATCTTAAGTAATTCAAGAACTCTCATTGGTGCAAGAGAGGAAGAGCACCCATTGGCGCCTCGGCTTCCACAAGCGGCCGAGCGCTCATTGGCGCAGAAGTGCCCACTGGTGCATGGTTTACCTTTTCTTCAAGAGCGCTCTCTGGTTCAAGAGCTACGACTGGCTCCCAGGCATCCATTGGCTCCCAAGTGTCCATTTGTGCTTTAGCGTCCACAAGTGTCCGAGCGCCCAAGGGCCACGGCTGGATTAGTTTGGAGTTTTTCTACAACCATGGACAATGCTTACAGCTTCTTACTGACAGTGTCACAAGTTATGGCTCTCTCAGTTACTTCGAATGCAACCATTCAAAATAAGTTAGTCCGTATTTTGGCTTATGAAGTCTTCTGTACCTCCCATTCAACCTTAAGCAAACTTGTTGCTATTTTCATTGGCTGAAGAAGAAGAGGATCAGGAGTTGTCTCTGACATCCTACAATTTGCTACATTACTACTTTGTAGTGAATTCTTCAGATTTGTCTCCCCAAGGCTTCTTTATGTAAGCATACTGCTCCTTCTATCCAGCTGCGAACAGCCTCATCCCCCGTTTCTTTGAAAAAAGAAGATGAAGAAGGAGATAAGGAGACTCCTCCTAGCAAATTTCTCTGACTCCTTCTTGCCAGTAAATCCAACATTGCCAGTGTCTTCATATTTTAGATACTAATTAGTAGATTTGTCCAATTTGCTTAAATGGTTCTTTCCTTTTCTTCTTGTTAGGCAGTGAAGGAAGTTAACCTTTGGCTTTCTGAAAGAGGGAACAAGGAAAAGTTAACTTCAATTTCCCACAATCACAGTCGCATATTTCGACAGACAATGTTTTCGGCATTAGAACCGAACGATTTTGTTATGATTAACTTCCGTCTGGTTGTAGTAGTGGGCTCCCTTGATTGGACTGTTGGAGCTTTGGGCTGCAAAATCAAGGAAATTTCAGTGCTGGACAAATATTTTTACGGACTTTTAACAAGTAACTTCCTACCCGGATAAGAGTATCAGAGACAGTAGCCAGGAATTTTCTTCTCCCTTTACGTTGGGCATTCTGAAGAAGAGAGAACTCTTGTCCTTTCACCACCAAGGAATGTTCTCAGACACAGAGGTCTACCCTTCTTTACTCTCCACCATTTTCCTGAGGTTACAGTTAGTTGGGTATTTTCCGAACTTCAGATGAAGTCTACCCTGGACCTTCTCTCTCTCTCTCTCACTCAACCAAGTTTTCTTGTGTTGCCGCTACTAGCTCGCACCCTTTACTTCCACAGGCGCTAGCTCCGTCATGGCAGAGAAGCTCTAGATCATACCCTAGATTAGCTCCGTCATGGCAGAGAAGCTCTAGATCATACCCTAGATTGGGGGAAGAGTACGTCTCAATCCACAAATCATAGGAAATCCTCCTCCAAAATCCCTGCTAAGAAGTAAAGAGCCAGTCCTCCACAGACACCTGCAGGAGCAAGGTTCCTCCAGTTTGGATGAACTGGGAAGTAAGAGGAGCAGGACCTTTGTACGTATAGGGTTGAGAGAAGGCTACAACATTCCTTTCAAGAGCGTTCCACCCTTAGCCTACTCGGAAAATTCAGAAATCAGACATTTATTACCCTGTCAAAGAGAAGATTCGTCACTCCTGCAGAAGACGGCCATAGAGTTAGTAGTAGTCCACTAACTCCCGGATTTTACAACTGAATATTAATAAGTCCCCGAGGCCTTGGGCCCTTGATGTCCGTGTTAGATATAAGCATTTTGAATGTTTTTGTCCGAAGACAGAATTCATAATGCAAAGAATCGGACGGTTTTGTTACACTTCTTCAGAGGGAACTGGATGGTGTCCATCAATGTGGATGATGCATAATTCCATATCGCAATTCACCAAGACTGAGAAGTTTGTTCATTTTGTTTTCAGAGAGTACCAATGCAGAGCTCTGTGCTTCAGGCTTTCAGCATCCCCACAAGTGTTTACATACTCATCTTGGGGGCCCCCCTTGCGAATGGCTGCAACTAGTCGAACGATTTGCTTCTTCAGTCACATTCAGAGAAGTACACATACGACGTGCAGAAAATTCCATCATTGGCAGGAGTTGGGTCTCCTGATTAACTTGAAGTTACACGGTTAGTCTCCTGTCAGGATTTTGTCTTATTTGGAGATGATAAAACGGTGGCTTTCGGCTTTTTCCCATCCCCACAAAGAGTGAAGTCTTGCTTTCAGTAGGTGGACCATTTGCTAAGCCCTTCAAGATTGTTCAGCAAAGAAGTGGAGGAGCCTGCTGAGCACCCTAGCCTCTATAGAACAGTTCATGTGGTCTGGGAGTCTTCACATGAGGAATCTCCAGCTCTTCCTAAAGATAACTGGATTGGGGAAAAATTTCCAGACTCATTTGTGTTCCAGGCAACATCTGAAGTAAAGGAGGACCTGTCGTGGTCATTTGTGTTCCATGGTGGAGATCAGAAGACAGGCTATTAGAGGGGAAATCCCTTCTTCCTCTGAGCCCCAACCTTGTATTCTATTCAGATGCATCCAGTCCAGGTTGGGGAAATTTCCTGGGAGACCACAAAGTGTTGGGGACATGGGATGTTCAACAGAGAGTGGCACATCAGTTTGAAGGAATTTAAGACTATTCACCCGGTGCTGTTGGAGATTGCGGACCAGGTCAGCAACAAAGTAGTAACTGTCCGCTCGGAAACCCCTCTCTTACATCAAGAAACTGGGAGGAACGCATCTTTTCTTTCTGCGAAGCAGCAAGAACCCTTCTGTTATGGACAGCTAGGAACCACACCAGAATCCTAACAAAGTTCATACAAGGGAAATTCAACGTCCTGACGGATGAATTAACTAACCCCTTCCCTCTCACATTTTTTATCCCAAATTCCAGTCTTTATGAAGCATATTTTTTTATTGTTTATTTCTAAAGTATATGCTAAAGTGATAAATTACCTGGAATATTTCTTCAGAAAAAATTTTTTTTTTTTTTTCCCCCGCAAGATAGTCTTCTATTACATAACTTCTCAAGGCCGAGTTTTCTCGGAAATTCTTAAAAACCAAGGAAAACAAAAAGTAAAGAATATATTTATTGTATTTTCATCTATATTTTTATTCTTTCATAATTCTTCAGTATAAAAAAATAGTTACATAAGGTAAATGCGGGAGGTGGGGGGAGAGGGTGGATTATCATCCGAAGTTGTTATTCTTTGCCAGCCTTGGTTATCAGGAATATCATCATTATCTTCATCTGAATTATCAGAGTATTCTGATGTCGTATCACCATCACTTTTGCTCCCTGAATTGTCCATTCCATCATAGTACTCTGTATCACTATCACTCGCTGCTCATGATAGTTATATCAATAATAAAAGAAAAATCCACAAAAAACAATAGAAGTCCTGACTGATGAAAGGACGCGTCTCAAATGGCTAAGTAACGCCAAGATAGCTACAATTTTTTATTAGAAGGCACTTATATCCATAGAAAATGGCTTTCTGATGGTGGGAGACTAATATAAACAAAGCCGAGTTTATTCGGATTTGCTAGGAAAGAGATAACAGAATTTCGAGTATACTCGGGCTTACTGTGAAATATGACGGTTATCTTAAACCCGTGAATACACGGGGTTGAGTGGGAAGAGGTTAAGCTGCAAGAGGCAAAATCTTTGTACAGTGTGTGGTTTTTAGCAGAACAAGCTCCTTCTGATAGGAACTCTGGATGACAACTACAGTCGAGTGCAAACCCGTTCTATCAGAGCCGGGAGTGCTTTATTGCAGGAGAGAGTGAATCCAGAGAACGTGAATAAGGGCCCCTCACTGTATGATCATTCATTTCTCATAACGTAAGAGACTTTTTTTCTAGTGTTAAAATTAGGCAGTACCTTGTAAATTTTTATTACTGACATGTTATCAAGGAAGAAAGCATAAGACTCCCTCCTGTTGCCCGAACCAAGAGAGTACAGTTTACCCAGAGCACCTGACACTTACAGTGGATGGGTTGTGGTTTTTACCTCAGTGTTACTTCAGTGTGTGTGGTACTGTGCCCAAGGCAAATTGTAGTCCTTGTGAGCAATTGGAATTATCCTTGCTTCAAGGCTCCCCTTAAGTAGAGGCAACCCTTGGCTTTACTGCCGTTCCACTACAGGCCAAGTAGAGCACCAACTAGAGACAGTCTCAACTACAAGCTCTTTTAACTAACAAGGAGCGACAAGCATGGTTTCAATGGCAGCAGCTTATCTATTTCTAATTCATTACATGACTTGAATGTTGTAGAGTAGATTATGTCCAATTATCCCACCTCCTGTTAGTGTGGGAGTCAGCTGTGTAATTACTCTAAAGTTGCATAATTAAAAATGATGGTGTTATTATAAAACAATGTGTTAATTATACTTAAACAGTAATTACATGCTCAGACCCCTCCCTCCTTCCCTGCTGATGGACATTAGCATAAATTGAATGAACTAATTGGCTGTCGTTCGTAACCTTTTCGCTAGGGGACGAGACTGTGTCACCTACACACATGTCTGTGTTGCTATCGTGAAATTTGAATCCATATACTGCTGCGAGTAAGAGATGAACCAGACCACTGAGCTGAATACCAGCTCTCTAGGGCTGGCCTGAAGGATTAGATATTTTTACCTGGCTAGTAACATATTACTTTCGTAGCAACGGAACCCAACGGAACCTACAGCTGATTGTGGGATCCGAACCACATTATATTGGAAATAATGAGTTTTTAATCACCAGAAATAAATTCCACTGATTCTGCATTCGTAGAGCAGGGAAGCAAACTTGCACCAACAAATCAGTAGGCAGGCATGTAACCCACTCATCCAACAAAGAACTTGAGTAGGTGAGGCAGGCATGTAACCCACTCATCCAACAAAGAACTTGAGTAGGTGTTTTACTGAAAAACTACAGTAATCAATATGTTGGGGCAACCTAAGCCATGATATGAAGTGCACAGGTATAGTCAAATGGGCACTCGCACTAACCAAAACAACTTTTGAGTGTTCCACTTATTTTAATTTTATTTTCAACACTGTATCTTTAGATGCAGGGAATTTGTGTATTTACTGTCTAAATCCATATGGTCTCCATAGTGGTTGTATGCATATCCTGAAGGTTGCTTAAAAGGCAACACAAACTGACTCTCATAGTATTGTTGGTGTTATCAACTATTTCATAAATGTTTCATGCCCTTAACCAGTCATTTACTAGGTTTAGATCCATGTATAGATTTTCGGAAGTAAAAATAAAAGTCTTCAGCTCAAGGGTTCCAGTGTATACATTAATGGTGGGATTAATAAGAGTAATCTGAAATCTACACTAGAAAAAAAAGATTTTTTTTTTTTGGTATTCCATTCATATGTTTTTTTTTTTGGTATTCCATTTGTATTTCATCTTAAACTTATTTGCTGCTCTGGTTATTCATTATTTTTAAAAATGTGATTATTCATTATTTTTTTTAATTTAGCACCAAGTGTATGGGCAATGTATTGGTATGCGGGCTAAAGTTT
>NC_087206.1:37125751-37152885 GCF_015104395.2 Macrobrachium nipponense
ATAATATATACATATATATATATACATATATATATACATATATATATATATACATATATAATACATATATATATATATAGTATATATATATATATATATAATATATATATATATATATATATATATATATATATATATGTACACACACAGGCGGTCCCGGGTTACGACGGGTGCGGCTTACAAAACGTTTTCCGATTTTTGTTACGACGCTTTTTCTTGAAAATTCATTGAAAAATCCGCCCTGGGTTACGACGCTTGTTCCGAGGTTACGACGCTGACGCTTTGGACGCTCTGAGTTAAAGACGCTTTTAAAAAACGCATACTATGATAAGAATCCTTTATAGTTTAGCACAGTATATTAATAAAAATAAGTTTTTGGTTAGATTACAACAAAAATTTTGAGGTTATGATGATTTTCGAAACTTTTTATGTCGTATTTTTTAAATTTTTTTAGCGACGCCTCATATGCGGAACTAGTTTCCAAGCGAGTGAATACACTAGCTTGGGATGCGCAGTTTATAACAGTCCAAAAAGCGCAAATAATGAAAAAATCATTGCTTGTTTCCAGTATACATAATTAACAAAACTAAGTTTCTGGTTAGATTACAACGCAAATTCCAAGGTTACGACGGTTTTTTGTGCCTTTTAACGATACCTCACACGCAGAACTAGTTTCTGAGCGGAGGGCGCATAAATTAATTTACGCTATTAAACTATGGTAACCATAGTCAAGGATAAGGAACGCATTGTCAAACAGTATACATATCCTTTAATACAAAACAGCAAAATATCATTGAAACATTATTTCACTTAAAGAATCCATTTATACTCTACTTAGACTTGGATATAAAAACCATAGTTTCTCTCTCTCTCTCTCTCTCTCTTTGTAGTTTCCGACAAAAATAATCACTAATTAGTGTATTTTGATGTTTATTTTCATGACTAAATACATTTTTATAATACAAAAATTATTTACTAATTTTCAAATATTAATTTTGATTAATACTGTTTTAGTAAGTTTAATAAGTTGATATGATATCACATAATAAAAATAATAATTCTCTCTCTCTCTCTCTCTCTCTCTCTCTCTCTCTCTCTCTCTCTCTCTCTCTCTCTCTCTCCACTACAAAGATGTATGTTTTTTTTGTATGATAAATAAATGATTTACTATTTTCAAATATTAATATTAATTTATATAGCAATAATATCAATTCGTTAAAGAAAAATACCATAGTGAATTAGTAAGATTTTAGCTTATATTTAAAAAAATTATGGAAGAATGAAGGAAATCCCACTCTTCTTTCAAGTAACTTCCAGTAAACCTTTTCTCGAGATACAGGTACTAAAACTGTCAGATATATCAGGTTCTGTGACAGCCATGGGGGGGAAGAGCTGCAGTGTTGCAAGCACGTGTTCATGAGATTCCCCCCCCCCCCCTCTCTCTCTCTCTCTCTCTCTCAATCTCTCTCTATTCTACTCTCTCTCCCTCTCTCTCTCTCTCTCTCTCTCTCTCTCACATTTATGAGACTCAAGATTTTTTATGTACTTGTACTATTTTTTTGTTTTTTTTAATACTTTTCAAATAATAATAATAATGATAATAATAATAACTGTATAATTACAAAATTCATATGTGATAGTATTTTAAAGAAATACAATACGTACCAATCTATCCATGTCACTTTTAATTAAGGTTAACTCTCTCTCTCTCTCTCTCTCTCTCTCTCTCTCTCTCTCTCTCTCTCTCTCTCTCTCTCTCTCTCTCTCACCGAGATGAAAGAATTTTTATGGTACTAGTATGTAAAATGTTTATTGATAACTTTCAATTATTTTAATAATAATAATACTTTAATTACAAAATTCATAATGGTCGTATTTTAAAGAGATGAAAATGACCTTTCCATTTCACTTGTAAGGATAATTCCTCTTTCTTACTGAGATGAGAGAATTTTATGGTAGATTGCACGTTGGTTTTGATTATATTTTCAAATAATAATAATAATAATAGAAGTAGTAATAATACGATAACTAATTTCAAAAGAAAATTCTTCCCTTCGTCTTTTTCTGTATCAATTTCCCTACCTCATAACTCCAGTGACACTCGGAGCTTAACAATGCCATACAGTGGTCAACGAATTTAATGGTTTCTCTCTCTCTCTCTCTCTCTCGTATTTTAATGAAAATATACAGTAATTTGTGAATACACAGTGTTGCACATGAAAAAAGTAAATTAGTGATAATTTTAGAGATACGCCCCTAAGAAAAATTGCAAATTAGTGAAATTTTCCTTGTGGACATGTTTTCAAGAACGTCGTTCCGGCTTACGACGATTTTCGGGTTACGACGCGTCTTAAGAACAGAACCCCCATCGTAATCCGGGGACATACATACATACATACATAAACACACACACATATCTATATATATATATATATATATTTAATTTATTTATTTATATATATATATTTATTTGTTATTTATTTATTTATTTATTTGATTTTTATTTATATTATGTATAGTCACACACACACACATATATATATATATATATATATATATATATATATATATATATATATATATAGTATATATAGACACACACACACACACATATAGAATATATATAGATCTATATATATATATATATATATATATAGATATATATATATATATCTATATATATCTATATCTATATCTATATCTATATCTATATATATATATATATATATATATATATATATATACTATATATATATTACATACATATATATATACATACATACATACATACATATATATATACATACATATATATATATATGTGTGTGTGTGTGTGTAATTTCTACTTGCTCTGAAGGCCATGTAAGCATTAACTTCTTGTCTTGTGACTCATGGGGAATCTCTACAGGTGCCATTGCTCACAATTTGTTTGATAGTAATTATCAAAATTTTTGATAACAAGAAATAATGCATTTTCTTGTATGGATCAATGTTTTTGGCTAATGGGAAATATACTACGTTTTCTTGTATGGATCAGTGTGATTGGCTGATGAAGTTATTTTTTTTACTAATTACTCTGTAACTATGAAAGTAAAAGGAATTTTGATGAAATATTTTGTCAAAATAAATACTTTGGTCTCCAAGATGACTAAACCAATTTTAGTTAAACTTTTACAACTTGTATAATAACTATATATTTATAATTTTAAGTGGGAAAGATTATTTTTGAATAAATTTTTTTTTTCTACATATTTTCAAAAAGTTTCAAAATGTTTTTTCAGCTCTAATACTTATGAACTTAGGGGTCTAATATTAGTTCCCCACCTGTATTTTTGGGGTTTTGCTATGAGCTGTATAATAAGTGGTAAAAATTTTATTTTAACCTTCAGTTATAAAGCATGAAGCAGAGTTTTGGTTTAAGGGGCCTTCTGTTGTTTACACTCCCTCTATAAGTAAATATATAGAAATTACTGCTTCATTGGTCACCCTCTTAAGGGGGCCGGCCGGAACCCCTATATATGGTGGTATAGGGCGAAAAATGCAAAGTCATGAAAAAATTCATGGAGCTTCATATGGCAATTGAGATTACGTATACGAAATATTTCTTCAAAATTCCTCTACTTTTGTAGTTACAGGGTAATTAGTAAACATAACTCAATAAGCCTAAAACATTCATCCGTACAAGAAAATGCAATATTTCTTCTGTTATCGTAAATTTTGATAATTATTGGCAAAGAAATTGTGAGAAATGGCATCTGTAGAGATTCCGTGGCTCGCAGCGAGTATCTGGTATTCTGGTTCAACCATGAATCAGTAGGACCACAGGCTTCAAGTAGATTACACGTTCGAGTTTCACCTCGTGACATTCACTTGCTAGTATGTTTTATGTTTCGGCAAGAAGTTCATCATGCCAATGAGGAAAAGAGAAGGAAAACATCTCGCTAACATACAGATGAAGAAAAATCGCTCAAGTATTATTACAGAATATCATAATTTACACGTAGTTAGTGAAGAGAGAGGGGAGGGTTGCCTAGTAACGCCCCCTTCTTGCCTGACAGCACACGTCACACTGTGCCCAAGGCTACGATCTTAGAGCAAAGAGATCTTCATTTATGATAAATAACATAGTTTTGGTTTTTTAATACCCAAAATGGAATATGAAATTCATAATAATCATGATTTATTAAATTGTCTTTGTAAAAAGAGTAGTACACCTTCGAGTTTCACCTCTGACATTCTCTTGCATTTACGTTTGTTTATCTTTGTTTCGGCAAGAATGTCGTCATGCCAAAGAGGAAAATACAAGGAAAAACATCTCGCTAACATACAGCAGAAAATTCGCTGTAATAAGCAGAGTTAATGAAGGGGGGAGAGGGGGTTACGTAGGAAGGAGTGCCCCATCTTGCTCAAGCAGTGCCCCTCCAGGCTACGATATATGAGCAGAGGGAGGGGTCATCATTTATGATTAATTATGATAAATAAAATAGTTTTGGTTTATTAATACACAAAAAAAGAAATATACATTCTTTTTTTTTTTTTTTTTTTTTTTTTTTTTTTTTTTTTTTCTTCTCCTCCTCCTCGATATATACAGGCGGTCCCCAGGTTACGGCGCGGGTTCCGTTCTTGAGACGCGTCGTAACCCGAAAATCGTCGTAAGCCGGAACGACGTTCTTAAAAACATGTCCACAGGGAAAATTTCACTACTAATTTGCAATTTTTTCTTAGGGCCGTATCTCTAAAATTATCACTAATTTACTTTTTTCATGTGCAACACTGTGTATTCACAAATTACTGTATATTTTCATTAAAATACAAGAGAGAGAGAGCGAGAGATGAGAAATAACTCCTTAGGTTTCAATAGATTGAAATGAACGTCTGTAGCAACTTTTTCCCCCTCCCATAAATACAGAGAAGAAGAGAAAAAGAGAGGACTGTGCAATTATGTTTGTCTGACTATCAATTCTTTTGCTGAGAGCGAGAGAGATAAAAGGAAGAAATAGAAACACCAAATGTATGACAAGTATCTTGTGGAGAGAGAGAGAGTTGTTTAAAAGAGAGAAGTGGAATGATTATTGTATTTAAAATACTCAGATATGAATTTTGTACTTATAGTATTATTATTGGAAAATATTATAGTATTATTATTGGAAAATATTAATGATAAACTTATTACATACACGTCCATGAAAATGATCTCATCTCAGTGAGAGAGAGAGGAGAGAGAGAAGGAGAGAAGGCCTCACCGAGGAGAGAGAGGAGAGACGAGAGAGAGAGGAGAGAGAGAGAGAGAGAGAGAGATTGATTGATTACATAAAAACCATTAAATTCGTTGACCATTGTATGGCATTTGTTAAGCTTGGAGTGTCACTCGAGTTGAGGTGGGGAAATTGATACAGAAAAAGACAAAGGGAAGAATTTTCTTTTGAAATTAGTTATCGTATTATTACTACTCTATTATTATTATTATTATTATTATTATTATTATTATTATTATTATTATTATTTGAAAATATAATAAACACGTGCATCTACCATAAAAATTCTCTCATCTCAGTAAGAAAGAGGAATTATCCTTGCAAGTGAAATGGAAAGGTCATTTTCATCTCTTTAAAATACGACCATTATGAATTTTGTAATTAAAGTTTTATTATTATTATTATTATTATTATATTATTATTATTATTAATAACTGAAATTATCAATAAACATTTTTACATACTAGTACCATAAAAATTCTTTCTTCTCGGTAAAAGAGAGAGAGAGAGAGAAAGTGTTTATCTCTCTGTTTATAACGCTTCCAGCGAAAGAGAGGGAGGGCGTTACACTATGACTCATTATTATCTTGTGTGGCGAGAGAGAGAGAGAGAGAGAGAGAGAGTGAGTTAACCTTAATTAAAAGTGACATGGATAGATTAGTACGTATTGTATTTCTTTAGAATACTATCACATATGAATTTTGTAATTACAGTTATTATTATTATTATTATTTATTATTATTATTATTATTATTATTATTATTATAATAATAATTATTATTATTATTATTATTATTTGAAAGTATTAAAAACAAATAGTACAAGTACATAAAAAATCTCGAGTCTCAGTAAATGAGAGAGAGAGAGAGAGAGAGAGGGGAAAATGTCAGGACCACTGATTGCAACACTGCAGCTCTCCCCTAGCTCTTCCCCCTTTTGGCTGTCACAGAACATGATATATATCTGACAGTTTTAGTACCTGGAAAGGTTACAGAGAAGACTGGGATTTCCTTCATTCTTCGATAATTTTTTTAAATATTAGCTTAAATCTTACTAATTCACTATGGTATTTTCTTTAATGAATTGATATTATTGTTGTATAAAATTAATATTATATTTGAAAAATAGTAAATCATTTATTTATCATACTAAAAAACATACATCTTTGTAGTATAGAGAGAGAGAGAGAGAGAATTATAGTGATTATTTTCTTGGAAAATACAAAGAGAGAGAGAGAGAGAGAAACTGTGCTAAACTATAAAGGATTCTTATCTTATCATAATATGTGTTTTTTAAAAGCGTCGTAAACTCCGAGCGTCGGAAGCGTCAGCGTTGTAACCCAGGGCGGATGTTTCAATAAATATTTAAGAAAAAGCGTCGTAACCTCAGAACGTCGTAAGCCGGACCCGTCGTAACCCGGGGACCGCCTTATAGGGTTTATTTTTTTACCATATTGAAAAATTCATATCTAGGTCTACATCAGGTCTCTATATATGGTAGTAATCCCAGGTCTTAATATTAAATATCAAGGTAGGAGATAGAATTTGAAAAATGTTTATTTTTGGGATAAATTGCCCTGGCGTCAGAAAATCGAAGGTCAAAGGCGAAAATCATATGCGCTTTGGAGATGTCCCAAGTCACCTTATTAAGTGGTATGAATGTCAAAATCCTGTCGTTAAAAAACGGCATTAGCCGGCCGGCCCCCTTAAAGGTTGTACAGCAGGGCCTCGATCATCGCGGGGGATAGGACCCAGAACCCCTCAGTGATAAGTAAATACTCGTGGTGTTATCTTGGTAACCCCCTCAAAAATTGCTAAAAACTGCCTACTTTTATAGGTAACCCACCCAAGACCACTAATCCTATGTTTATAACTGCCTACTGTAGTTCAAACACCAAATATGTCTTCAACTATCACCTTAAACTAAATTGAAGATAGTTTCAAAGTTATTTCACAACATTACCCTTAAAAATATATGTAGTATACATGCTATTGTACATATGAAGCCTACTAGCCCATGGATTACAGCTAGAAGCCTAGGTACGCGTGCTCATGTTAGCCTCTTTTCTTCACAACACATGTTAATATATTACACGTAATAACCTTCATCTGACGTTTAGGCTTGTTTCCCATGAGAGTAAAAGAATTGGGGCCTTTGGATGCCACATAATTTACTCGTTTATATGGGTACAATTTAAATCTTTTATATGGGTACAATTTAAAGAACGTGGCGAACACGACTTCAATAACAACATAAAACAGGGGTCAGGCCAGTGTTGCCAAATAGGAATGGCAATTTCTTGCTGGATTTTGCTCCATAAAGTGCTAAAAAATTCACATCATACACAAACAATGCCACCCAGCCAATTTCAACCGATTGCTCTCTTTTTCGATTCAGGCATGTTTCTAACATACACAGTGTACTTGTACATTACGTTACATGATTCCAGATAATTTCAAAACCTGTTCAATTCCTGAAAATGGTTTTGTAAGATTTTTTCTTTTTCTTACATGATATATCAAACATAGTAGAATAAAAGAAATATTAAACTTAACATTACAAAGGTTTTATGTCAAAAGACGTATGTTAGATGTATTTGAAAACAAATGCAAGTGTTCCTGCCAGATGCTGGATCAAAAATTTTCTTGCTAATTATCTGAAAAATGAAAGGTAGCATTAAAAATGCAAAATTGTTAACACTGGACTCAACAGATCCGTGTTAGTAGTACAAAGTAGTACAAGTGATAGTTATTGTATCATTTAAAATATAAAAATAAATGAAGTCGTAAAGCCGATTCTATTCATGTTTTTCCTAAACACAGCCTAAAAAGAAAGCTTTATTTTCTTTGCTTCATCATGCCACAAACCCCCGAGAGAGAGAGAGAGAGAGAGACTACCAATGTACTTCATACATATACCTTGAATAGGCTATTTATTATGAAGATATGCCAATAATATAGAAGGTGAGAATAGTTTTATTACCTTTATTGTCAGCTAATATTGTAATGTGAGTAGTTTCATGTATGTTGATGATTATTGGACCGTGGCTGAGGCTTAGCCTACCGATAAACATCGCATATGCAACACGTTTGTCCTACGATGCTGCGATTCCTACCAGCGAGATAGCATGAGAAGCACTCCAAGGAAAACCTTGTGAATGACTGATTCCATGATTGCTGATCAGCGATTAAGGGGGCCGGCCGGAACCCCTATATATGGAGGTATAGAGCGAAAAATGCAAAGTCATGAAAAAATTCATGGAGCTTCATATGGCAGTTGAGAATACGTATACGAAATATTTCGTCAAAATTCCTCTTACTTTCGTAGTTACAGGGTAATTAGTAAACATAACTCAATAAGCCTAAAACATTCATCCGTACAAGAAAATGCAATATTTCTTCTGTTATCGTAAATTTTGATAATTATTGGCAAAGAATTTGTGAGGAATGGCATCTGTAGAGATTCCGTGGCTCGCAGAAGCGAGTATCTGGTTCAATCATGAATCAGTTGGACCACAGACTTCAAGTAGGTTACACGTTCGAGTTTCACCTCGTGACATTCGCTTGCTTTTACGTATGTTTATGTATGTTTCGGCAAGAAGTTCATCATGCCAATGAGGAAAAGAGAAGGAAAACATCTCGCTAACATACAGACGAAGAAAAATCACTCAAGTATTATTACAGAATATCATGATATATACGTAGTTGGTGAGGAGAGAGGGGAGGGATGCCTAGTAACGCCCCCTTCTTGCCTGACAGCACACGTCACACTGTGCCCAAGGCTACGATCTTTGAGCAAAGAGATCTTCATTTATGATAAATAACATAGTTTTGGTTTTTTAATACCCAAAATAGAATATGAAATTCATAATAATCATGATTTATTAAATTATCTTTGTAAAAAGAGAGTACACCTTCGAGTTTCACCTCTGACATTCTCTTGAACTTACGTTTGTGTATCTTTGTTTCGGCAAGAATGTCATCATGCCAAAGAGGAAAATACAAGGAAAACATCTCGCTAACATACAGAAGAAAATTCGCTGTAATAAGCAGAGTTAGTGAAGGGGGGGAGAGAGGGGGTTACGTAGGAAGGAGTGCCCCATCTTGCCTCAAGCAGTGCCCCAGGCTACGATATATGAGCAGAGGGATCATCATTTATGATTAAATTATGATAAATAAAATAGTTTTGGTTTATTAATACACAAAAAAGAAATATACATTCATAATAATCATTATTTATTAACATTGTCTTTATAGAAATACGAAGGAAAACTGAATGCCCGTATCTCAAAACTATACTTATTGACCTTCAAAATCTATCTCCTCACTTAGTTTTAAAGCTATAACATTGGAAATTGGTATATAACTCAGAAAGACATTATAGAACAATCAAATAGAGCCCTTTTTTCCAATTTTTGTTTCATCTTTTTTTTATAATTTTTTTCTCTATATATAGTTTATTTTTTTACCATATTGAAAAATTCATATCTAGCAAAGAAATAACTTTTAGAAAAAAAAAAATCCATTTGATTGGAGGTCTACATCAGGTCTATATATGGTAGTAATCCCAGGTCTTAATATTAAATATCAAGGGAGGAGATAGAATTTGAAAAATGTTTATTTTTGGGATAAATTGCCCTGGCGTCACAAAACCGAAGGTCAGAGGCGAAAATCATATGCGGTTTGGAGATGTCCCAAGTCACCTTATTAAGTGGTATGAATGTCAAAGTCCTGTCGTTAAATAACGGCCTATTAGCCTGGCCGGCCCCACCCCCTTAAGCGGATGCCCCACACTGTTAGTAGCAAACTAGGTAGATATTACTTAAGGAAATTACACAGTTAATACAATATACATAATTTCTATAATGAACCAGAAACCTAATTGACCAAACTTGAATCAATTTTTAAATTGAGGTATGGGGTACTGGCAAGTTCATTGCTGAGCATAACACTGTCCACACTACTGAATCCTTTAAATGTTGCTAAGAATCAACATTTAACACCAAAATCCAAGACACTTCTGGGAACAAGTCCTTCACCTTCTGCTACCAAATGCACCAATAATAATGTCTTTGCCATTCTTTCATAAATGAATTAGGGAGACTTCCATCTCTCCCCATCTTGAACCTGTAGGTATGTTTTATGTTCCAAGATCTTGGATAAAACCAATAATGAAGCTACACTTATCGGATCATTGAATGGCCTTTTTGCCCATAGTTTACAAGCCAATGAAGTTCCTAAAGAAAAGTGTAAGTCCCAGTGTTGAGATTAAATTGGAAATTGCTGCGATATTATTAAACATCAAGAAATTCTAAAGGGAAGATCTTATCCAAGGAGTTTTCCATAAAATCAGCCGAATTTTTCCTCATTCCAATAGCATTTTCAAGGTTGGGGGTTGGTTACGAATACTGTATTCAGAACTTTTATTTCTTGGCTTCCACTTGCTATTGAAAGTGTAGATATACAGTTTATGCCACAGAATTATTACCTGTGGCCATATTTACATCAAGCATTTGATTAATTTCAATTCATGAGTAATTTTATTAGATTCATTTAATGATACTCCATGCACACACTGATAAGTCAAACAAAACAGTTGCCAGTACCCATTACATAAGATTGTATGTGAAAGAAATCATTAATGTCTACAGGAAGCATACAACCAGTTTATGCCAGTACTTGATCTTCATTAGAAAGGAAAGTAATAAAAATTTCCAAGAAATAATTTTCCAAAATGTATCGTAAGTATTGGCAGCAAGCATTGTATCACTATAGCACTAAGAGCCGGTAGTTTCTTTTACCCAGAAGTAGTTGTGCTTTTCCATTATAAGTCCTATGAGTCCCTATCATGGAAAAGACCTAGGGTACTTCAAAAAGGTATTTAAATCTTGCACTTCTAGACTTCCTATCATAGGAAAGACCTAATGTGTATTTCAAGACAGTGTCTAATTGATTTTCATCGAGAAAATCGTACCAAGCATTGGATATGGATTGTAGTTTGGAAATAGCTGTTTGAAGCCACAGCCTAATTGGCAAAAATATGCAGTGATGTCTAATGTTGTTGATAATTAAGGCACTTATTGGAGTAAATCAAAGAAATTTAAAGGGAAACTTGGCTAAATCCAGCAGGCGCTGAGATAGAGGCTTGCCAAACGTCATTTCTGAAGGCCCTCCCACTCATTGATACTGTATTATGACGTACTTTACTAGTTACCCCGCCCATATACTTTGTTTTGTGAACAAAGACTAGGATGTTGGTGGTCCTACTAGTAACACTAGCATATGGAATTCTTTTAGTGTTTCATTCACTCCAACTCCTAAGTACTCTTAAGTAGAGTATAATACTGGAATGGCCATCAAATGAGAAATATTAATTATATAATACATTTCCATGGCACAATTCACGTCTTTTAACTTGAAGAAATGTGCACCAAACATTACACACACACACACACACACACACACACACACACACACACACACACACACACACACACACACACTGAAAACCTTTCCTACCCCGGAGTTTCAAGGATACAAAGTATCGTTCAGATACCCGAGAAATTTGTCTGGTGGTCGTAGGGCCTGTGTGGGTAAAGACCATTATTTAGCCAATGAATAACAATACATGTAAAGTATTCATGATATTAACCCTCTTACGCCGAAGCCCTAAAAATCAAAACCTCTCCCGTATGCCAGGGCCGGTTTGGAGTGAGCGCGGAAGCGGAAAAAATAATTTTTTCAAAAAATCACAGCGCGCTTAGTTTTGAAGATTAAGAGTTTTTGTCATTGCCTGAAGTTTAGTATGCAACCATCAGAAATGAAAAATAATATCATTATCATATGTAAATAATGCGATGTATGGTAGCAAAAAAAAAAAAAAATTCATACATAATTGTATTCAAATCACGCTGTGCAAAAAACGGTCAAAGCTAACGAGTTACTTTTTTTCCGTTGTATTGTACACTAAATTGCAATCATTTTGATATATAATACATTGGAAAACAATAAAAGCAACACCGGTAAAATATTATCACAAAAAGATGTACGAATTCGTAACGCGGACGTAAAAAAATTTTATTTTCAAAAATTCACCATAAATCTAAATATTGTTCTAGAGACTTCCAATTTGTTTCAAAATTAAGACAAATGATTGAATATTACAATACTGTAAGAGTTTTAGATTAAAATTGCAGATTTCGACCATTTCGGACGAGTTTAAGTTGACTGAATGTCGAAATTTTTATATATATTTTTATATGCACATATTTGGGAGATGGGAAAAGCTACAACCTTCAATTATTTTTTATTGTATTCTTCGTAAATTTGCGCACCTTTTTATATATGAAACTCTATAAAACGGCTAATATGAAAAGGAGCAAATATTAGGATAATACGATGTACGCATTTCGGAGACTTGCGGCCATGAATCGGCGCGCGGAGGAAAGTTAAATATATTTTTCAAAAATTCACCATAAATCACAATATTGTTCTAGAGACTTCAAATTTGTTTCAAAATGAAGATAAATGACTGAATATTACTAGGACGTAAGAGTTTTAGCTTACAATTGCGTTTTTCAACTATTTCGGTAGAGTCAAATTTGACCGAACGTGGTTTTTTTTCTATTTATCGTGATTTATATGCAAATATTTTGAAAAAAGAGAAAAGCTACAACCTTAAATCATATTTAGTTGTATTCTACATGAAATTGCGCACATTTTCATATATAAAACTTTATGTAACAGCTAATTTTAAATAGTGCAAACATTTCGACAATCGCACAAAAAAAAATTGATTTTTTCGATAGTTACTGCGCGGACGTAAGGAAAATATTTTGTTTTTTTTTTCATAAATTCACCATAAATCGAAATATTGTGCTAGAGACTTCCAAGTCATTGCAAAATGAAGGTAAATGATTGAATATTACTAGAATATAAGAGTTTTAGCTTACAATTGCATATTTCGACCATTTCGGTAGAGTCAAAGTTGACCGAAAGTTGAAATTTTTCCACTTAACGTTATTTATATGAAAATATTTCAAAACTGATAAAAGCTTCAACCATGGGTTGTTTTTAGTTGTATTGTGCATGAAATTGCGCACATTTCCATACATAAAACTTTATGTAACGGCAAATTTAAAATGGTGCAAACATTAGGACAATCGAACGAAAAAATTTATCGGAAGAGTTACTGCGCGAGAACATAAGGAAAACGTTTTTTCATAAATTCACCATAAATCAAAATATTGTGCTAGAGACGTCCAATTTGTTGCAAAATGAAGGCAAATGATTGAATATTACTATAATATAAGAGTTTTAGCTTACAATTGCGTTTCTCGACCATTTCGGTAGAGTCAAAGTTGACCGAAGGTTGAAATTTTGGCACTTATCGTTTTTATATGAAAATATTTCAAAACTGATAAAAGCTACAATCATGAGTATTTTTTTGTTGTATTTTACATGAAATTTCGCACATTTTCATATATAATACTTCATGTAAAGGATAATTTGAAATGGTGCAAAAATTATGTCAGTGACAAAATAATTTTTGAAATGTGTCACTGATACTTTTTAGTGTGATAATAAAGAAATTCGTGTGATAATGAAGAAATTCGCGCTTGCGCGCCTGCGTATCGATTGTAAACAAAACAACGCCTTGATCCGTGAACTCCCAGCATCCCCAAGGCTCGTGATTCAAAAGTTTTCGGCTGGTAGGCCTATAAGTATTTTTCCGCGAATTTTTAAAAAAGGGATTTTGACGTAGGAAAAATCTATTTCTGGGTGATTGGCTCGTGTCGCCCTATGAAATATCCTTAAGATCATTATTTCTAGGTAAAATTTATCTAAAATTACCAGAGAAATACAAAAATTAAGAAAATGTCAGTAAAACTGACTCGCTCACTCTATAAAAGAAGTGTCGGTATGGGAATATAGGGCCGAAGTGGGATCACTACCACGAGTCATTCACCATTTAGACCTTCCAACATAAAATCCCCACCAGAGAGAGCTGATACTAAAGGGTGATGCGGCCGCTACTACTCTACTACCAACGCCACGGACAGCAGCGCCCCCAGCGGTCATCCTTAATCTATGAACATCTTGTCCTGTAGGGTGGGTAAAAGAAAACAGGGTGGGTTTCATAGGGCGACACGAGCCAATCACCCAGAAATAGATTTTTCCTACGTCAAAATCCCTTTTCTGGGCTCAGCTCGTGTCGGCCTATGAAATAGTACCAGAGAAACAGACAAGATGGGAATAAGGACAAATGAAACCCAATAGTAAAAAAGAGTTATATAATATAAGTGAATCAGGGACATTACAGTATACAAACAAAAGTACTTAAAGCTAACTTATCCTAAACAATGGCATGGTAAAGAAAGCAATCAATATAAAGTACTTAAAAATTAACTTATATTAGACATGGTAATACATAATAGTGTAATGGCAAAAACAATATAGAATGATTCACTTAATTAAGATATTTACAAAATAATACAAACTAAAACCTCATTTGTGTTCTACCCCTAGCATAAAAATAAGGGTAGAAACACTGAAGTGCATTATATGTACATAACGTGGATGTCCCTAGCAAAAAAAATAAGGGACAATCCACCAATATGATTCAGCGGCTAAGGCTAGAGTATCCCGAGTAGCATGGCAATAGGGTGAGGCATTGTTGGACGAGGTAGGTAGAAAGGAGACCTGGATCTATACTACAACTACTATGCAGTATCAGGAGAAACAATGTTTCCCGCTGCTACAGCAGAAAATTTGAAAGATTCCAAGGACTTCAGGTAATGACGTTTAAAGACTGTCGGTGATTTCCATCCAGTATACTTTTTAAGATCCTCAAAGTTCATATGTTGGAAGTAATTAATTGAGGTGGCTACTCCTCTGATGTCATGTGCTTTTGGAAATGAATCAGGGTTGGCTTGTTTAATGAAGTAAAGGATCTGTTGTCTGATTCCTCTTCACTGATAAAGTGCCACCTTTTTCTCTCATAAAGAGAGGACCTGAGGATCTAGAGGATGTACGAGATAGAAAGGCTCTTAAAGTTGATACTGGGGCAGAGAGAAGGATCTTGCGGAACTGGGATGACTTTCCCAAGGAGCCCACCTTGCAAGAGGGTCCTCATTTTTTGCTAAAAAGCTACGATCCGGGGAAAGTAGATAGAGCCGACAGTTCTGAAATTCTGGCTCCTGAAGCCAGGCTTAACAAAAATAACGTCTTTCTAAGGAGCAATCATGAATGTGTAAGACGAGTTTGTCAGTGTCTGAGGCTAGTTTGAGGACATCATTTAAGAACCATGAAACTGCAGTAGGCCTTTGAGAAGGTCTGAGTCTAGCACAGGCTTTGGGAATAGACGTAAAGTAAGATTCTGTTAGGTCTATTTGGAAACCCAACTGAAAGATTTTCTTCAAAGCCGAATTATTAGTAGTAATAGTGCTAGCTGCTAAACCTTTTTCAAACAAGGACCTGAAAAAGGATATAGCTAAATTACCTGTCATGGTTGTAGTGTTTGATTCATTCAGGAAGGATGCTAATTTTTTAACAGCTGAGTCATATTGCCTAATAGTTGACTCTCTTTTATCTGATTCTAGAAAGAGGATGTTTTGTGGATCAATATAAGCATCTTTTTTAGCCGCAAACTTCATGAAGTCCATAAAGTTAGGGTCTGGAGAATTCCTGAGGAAGCGAACACAGTCCTCTTCTGTACTGATTGCGACAACTAGGGATTGGGAATCCGTTGAGGTCGGAGACCCAATTCCAGAAGCAGAGGATACCAGGTTTGCTTTTTGGCCAGTCTGGAGCAATCAGAGCTACTAGTCCCTTGAAAGTCCTCAGCTTGCTCAAGACTTTCAAAAGAAGATTCACTGGAGGAAATATATAGATTTTCCTCCATTGATTCCAATCTAATGACAGGGCGTCCGTGGCATAGGCCAGAGGGTCCAGGTTGGGGGCCACATAGGAAGGGCAAAAAAAGCTTGTGGTTCGCTTGTGAGGCGAAGAGATTCTACTTGTAGGCCTGGGACTCTCCGGCATATCCACTGGAATGACCTGTCCGTCTAGGGACCATTCATGATCCAGAGGGACTGACCGGGACAAAGCGTCTGCTATCACATTTCTTACCCCTGCCAGGTGAGTGGCGGACAGATGCCATCTGTGTTTGTCTGCTAGCGCAAAGATGGCTATCATGACATGATTCACGTGTTTGGATTTGGACCCTCCTCTGTTGATGCAATGTACTACCACTGCACTGTCCAAAACTAGTCTTAGATGAGACTTCTTCGGGGGAAGAAGTCTCTTCCAGGGTGGTAAGAAATACTGCCATTGCTTCCAGAACGTTTATGTGGAGCTGGCGGAACTGAACTGACCAAGTCCCCTGAACTTGTTTGAATTGAGAATATCCCCCCCAACCGGACAGGGAGGCATCCGTGTGAATGGTTAACACTGGAGGGGGATATTGAAGGGGTACTAATTTGGCAAGATTCTTCACTTTTGTCCATGGACGGAGCTGATTGCGAAGGATCTGTGGAATTACTGACAACTTGTCTCGAGATTTGACGTTTGCTCTCGATCGCCAAACTCTATTTATATCTTTCAGCCTTGCTTTCAGGAGGATGTCTGTCACTGAGGCAAACTGAAGAGAACCCAGGATTCTTTCCTGGTTTCTCCTTGATGTTTGTTTGCATTTGAGAAATTGTTTCACAGACTTGGCTATTTTCTTTTCTTTTGACCACTGGAATTGACAGATTGTGGGAAGACAAATCCCCTTTGGATTCCTAGCCACTGAAAACGAGACTCCGGAGTGAGTCTGGATTTCGTTTTGTTTATCTGGAACCCCAGATGTTCCAGAAATTGAACTACCTTCTTCGTGGCTTTGAGACATTCCTCGACCGTTGGTGCCCAGATCAACCAATCGTCGAGGTATGCTGCTACCATTATCCCCTGAGTTCTCAACTGTTGAACTACCACTTCTGGTATTTTCGTGAATACGCTGGGGGCTACATTCAGACCGAAGGGCATCACTTTGAATGAGAACCTCTGATTTCCTAGTTTGAAGCCTAGGAATGGACGGAAGTGTCTGGCTATAGGGATATGATAGTATGCGTCTGTAAGATCGATAGAGGTTGTGACGGCCCCAACGGGGGTGGGGAAGTAAGGTCCGTACCTCCTGCGAGATGGTGAGCATTTTGAACTTGTCGCAACGAATGAAAGAGTTTAGCTTTGACAAGTCTAAGATTACCCTTCTTTTTGTTGAGCCTTTCTTTGGCACGCTGAATAAAAGCGACCTTGAAATTTTAGATGCTTGACTCTCGCAATAGCTCCTTTCTGAAGGAGTTCCTCCGCATAATCTGTCAATTCCTTTGATGGTACTTGATAGAATGATTTGATTGGAGGAGGATCTTTGATCCAACTCCAACCCAATCCTTTGGACACGATGCTCTGTGCCCATTTGCTGAACCCCACCTGTGACGGAAGAGGAACAGCCTCCCTCCTACCTGGGGAGCCTCAATGTTGTTGAGCGGGTTGACCTCCGCGCCCTCCTCTGAAGTGCTTGCCTCTTGCAGCTCTTCCTGTGCCACACTGGGCGAAAGTGGCCTCTCGCCCTGCTACCCCTAGAGAACCTGTTAAAGGTTGGGTAGGCCTGGCTTTCATACATTGAATTGAAGGCCGGCGAGAGTGCATAAGAGGTGGAAGGTTGACTTTGAGGAGACAACAGGAGAATGGGCTGTGTCTGCTTCGAGGTTGACGGCTGTCCCTGTTGTGTAACTGGGACGGCCTGAATGAAATGCTGTTGCTGCTTGTTGTTTCTGGTAAGGTTGGAACCTTCTACCTGTCTTCTTTAGTTTCTTACCAGCAGCCGGGGCGGTCTCTTGTTTCCTCTTGGAAGAGATGCCCCATCTGGCTCTAAGGCTCTGGTTAAGCCTAGCAGCGCCTCGTGGTGCACCTCATTCACAGAGGCCTCTGGGAAGAGGTCCGCACCCCACACATGCTGGAAGCTAAGAGTCTATTAGGCTCATGCCTGATAGTTGCCTCCTGCAAGACATGCTTTCGGCAGTTCCTTCTGGCTAGGAAGAAGTCAAAAGCATCGGCTTGGACCGTCTGGAGCTGGGATTTAGCCAGTATCTTGAACAATGGTTCTGTAGCGTAAGACAGGGCAGCCATCTCCGTAATGATCAGGGAGTTAAGAGACCTCCCAAATCTTGTACGGGCATCAAACTCTGCCTGAATAGGGTAGGGTCATCGGCAGTCGGTTGGAATTAACTTCTCGCCAACTGATCCATTGCGCAGTCTGGCTTCAGCTTACCTACTGAGAAAGTGGCAGGTAAGTTCTCCCACAATTCTCCAAAGGCCGGGAAGAGCGGAGATGTAGATTCCGCTTCCCTCAACTGTGGCATGGGCTCGTCTTTAAGGACTGCCTGAAGAGTCGCTTCTACTACCTTAGTAGCGAACGGAAGAGAAGCCTCCTCCTCCGTAGTGAAGATAGTGAATGGACTCTTGAATGCCTGGAGTTTGGTGTTGGTACATTCCCAATCCTCCAGGCAGTGAACCCATTCCCGCTGTGCATGATCCCTACTATACAGCACAGTCTCTCGGGAGATCTTATCCTCTCTATTGAGAGCAGTGACGGTCAGCCTAGCATAACCAATGAAAGGCTGAGTCAGTCCGGGAGGGTAGAACTCGAAGTCCTCAATCCTTCGAGTTCCACACTCCGGGATAGAAATCATGCCGTCCTTGAAGGGGGCATAAGCGGCCACTCTCCATGGGTTATCCATAGAGAAGGCTGGTAGGGATTCATAAGGAGGTAACTGTAAAAGACCAGTACCTGCTACAGGGGAGCTTGGCTGAGGAGCCTGGTTGAGGCCAGCAAAGCGGTCGTCGTGCTCTCTAACTCGTTTAGAGAGATCTTGGATAGACTGACCCGACTGGTTAATCGTGTTTGACAGCTGTGCAAACATCTGCTCAAACTTGGAGCCAAGAGAGCCAACCATCTCTCCCACATGCTGCATTACTACTGCTGAGAAAGTGGTGGGATCAAAAGAGTTCGGTCCCGCCACCCCAACAGGAGTTACCGGAGTAGATCCGGTAGATGCCGGAGAAGGCGCTGGCTCGGCCGGAGCGCGAGCCTTCTCCTTAGAAGCCTTGCTTCTAGAGCTCTTAGAATAGGAAGAGCTAGGCTTCGCTTTCACCGCGTCTGCGTAGGAAGTCGTAGACTTCCTAGCTGAAGAAGACGACGACTTCTTAGAAGTCGTCTTATGTAGGGTCTTCTGTTCTCTCTGTCCCCTCACCTTCGGGGGGTACAGAGAGAGCGGGAGAGCGAGCAGGCAGGGATCTCAGATCCCGTGAGCCTTGGAATGAAGAGGAAGAAGGGACAGGGGAAGAAGATCCAGGAGCACCCAAGGAAAGACCTTGGGCGCCCGACACACCTACCTCAACCAACAAATCCTCTGCCCCTACCGCCATAGGTTCAATATTCAGGTCCAGGTTGGCCACATCTGGGACCGGCTCCTGCGTAGAGACGGACCCAAACGCCTGCTGCACCTCCTGCTGAATAGAGGCTATGAGTGGGGCTGCCGAGATGGGGTCCACACATCCCGTCGCCTTGCCTCCGGGGAAGATCTGGACGGCCAGCTTCTTATCGAGCATATAAGGTTGGCCCTTGGCGGCGTTCTTCCCGAAGCCACCCACCCAAGCCTTCAGGGTTGCCAGGGCGACTTCCTTCACGGCAGCAGCCTGGAAGAGAAGGCGATATGAAGCTTCTAGCGGCGGAGATACGGTTTAAAGAAGCTTAAAACTAAGGCGTTTAAGTGGATGATCAAGATGAACGAAAAGTCTAGGAGTAAACTTACCCCACCAAAAGCTGACTCACGAGGTCATAGCAGATGGTGCAAGCCTCCGGGTGCCAAACGATCAGTCCGTTGTGGTTGGTGGCACACAGGGCGTGGGTCCTACACTCTTCATGGGCGCAGGGGTCGTACAACGTCGCGTTGCAACCTTGGGACCTGGCAGTTGGTAGCCTGTAAGTGGAGAGATACATTAGTATCAGGTGCACACTTACAGCCTAACAAATACTCCGCTGCATGCCGGAGCATGTAAGTTAGATTAAACCAGAGCCCCGCCGTAATACTTGTGGTAACTAGGCGGTTGGAGGTGGTCTGAGGCTACGCCGGAGACAGGAAAAAGATTCCAACCAGGAGTGGTGAGGAGCCATGAAACCACGACGGAGAACGACGAGATAGTACATAAAATAAATTAAAATAAAATTCACCGTAACAGTAAGGGTTATATCCGTATATAATGAGGTATAAAACTTTTCGTCTACTAGAGGAGTGCCCGGGTAAGGAGCGAGCTCTCCTCCGGTAGCGGAAAACAGGATATAGTAGGCAAGCAACAGACCACTAGTAATTTCCCCACCCCGCCCACTGGCGGACCTATAACCGAAGGGGCCCCCGGCTTCAGCGGAGGCTCCGTCCGTTAAGGTAGGGGAAGGGTGGGACTGAGGCAAGGGGGGGGGGGGTCCCGGCGTAAACACGGCGGAAGAGAGAGAGGGGTTAGCCTACCCCCCCCCCCCCCCCACCCCCCCCCCCCCCCCCCATCGCTGCTACTACTACCTGCTCGGTAACCCGGTACCCGAGACAAGTGGTCGCCCTAAACCCCAGCTGGTATGGAGCTCCAGGCCTCCTCAGAGGGAGAGGGAGGTAGGCTACTGTGGTTGTCATGACAACCAAGGAGATCCACCAGACCCCTCCCTATACCTGGTAGGGAGGGAAGGGTAAGGTGCTAAGGGACACGTGATCGCAGGTGGCCTAAGCCGCGATAGCAACACAACCACAGAGGGGCCACGTGAACCAGTCTGTACCAACACATGGCACAAGCACCTAGGCTAGCCTAATGCCCTAAATAACACTGATAATACATTGTAAAGGAGGAAAAGACACTTTTAGTAAAAGAGAAAGAAGCCCAGGAGGAGGCAAGCTGATCCGAAGAACAGTTGACTACTCGGAGCCAGCGGTAGCCGATGAAGAGCAAGAGCTGGGATGCTGGGCCAGAAAACACAGTATAGCCCTAAATACCAAACTAAGAGAAAATGGTAAAAAGGGCTGTGTCCTAGCTACAAAAACGATGTAATAATACGATGAACGTAAAAATAGAAAGCCCATAAGCATAAGATGTCCCAGTATGGGAGACAGGGAAATCTTAAACACGAGGCGGCACACGGCCGCCACGAGTCAACCGGGAGACCGTATATGACCTATGAAAAGGAAAATACTGGTCCCTGGAAGACTAAAATACTAGGAAATACTACTTATGAGGCACTTAACTTAGCCGAAGCAATTGCAGCACGTTCCATCGTAATGGTTGAAAGTAATCCGTGAAAAAACAACACAAGGGAAAAAGGCACCTAGCGCTGTAAAGCTAATGATTAAGGATGACCGCTAGGGGCGCTGCTGTCCGTGGCGTCGGTAGTAGTAGTAGTAGCGGCCGCATCACCCTTTAGTATCAGCTCTCTCTGGTGGGGATTTTATGTTGGAAGGTCTAAATGGTGAATGACTCGTGGTAGTGATCCCACTCGCCTATATTCCCATACCGACACTTCTTTTATAGAGTGAGCGAGTCAGTTTTACTGACATTTTCTTAATTTTGTTTTTCTCTGGTAATTTTAGATTAATTTTACCTAGAAATAATGATCTTAAGGATATTTCATAGGCCGACACGAGCTGAGCCCAGAAAAACATTTTTGAGTCGACGTATGATACGTCCATTCAGCATACGGGAGGCATTTTGACTCGACGGTTGATACGTCCATTCGGCGTAAGAGGGTTAATCATGTTGATGATAATCACATTAATATTCATTAAAGTTGGCATCATTATACTTGTTATTAATATTATAATCATCGTTATCATTATTAGTGATACTTCGACATCAGGGAAGAGGATGAAAGAATGTGCATAAATACATATAAGCTATATGTATACATATATTGACAGATATGGTACATACATAAGTACATACACATAATATATATATATATATATATATATATATATATATATATATATATATATATATATATATATATATTATATTATATTATATTATATATATAATATATATGATATATACCAGTCATATCACATTACCGTGATTCATATACAAATATCGAACTACAAATGTCCTTTAATATCTAATTCTCTCTACCTCGGAATTAATATATTTTCATATATGTGTAACCGAGGGGGAATTTTATTAAGCGATAATAGGATGGGCGATCGCCAGTCTCGAACCAGCGAACTCTCAATCCCAGGACTGGCAGTGAAGCCTAAAACCACTACGCCACCGCGGTTTAGGCTTCACTGCCAGTCCTGGGATTGAGAGTTCGCTGGTTCGAGCCTGGCGATCGCCATCCTATTATCGCTTAATAAAATTCCCCCTCGGTTAAACATATATGAAAATATATTAATTCCGAGGTAGAGAGAATTAGATATTAAAGGACATTTGTAGTTCGATATTTATGATATATACGCAGTCACCTCTCGATTAATGCAAGGGTTACGTTCCTGAAGAGCTCATGTTGAATAAAAATGCATTATTTAAACGTTTTTCCTTAAGAAATAATAGTAATGAGGGGGTTACGTTCCTGAACCTTGGGAACTTTTTTTTTTTTTGGCTAAGTACAACAAAACTGGATAACAGCAAAATCCATTTGCTTGTATTTCAACCATCGTACGATAGTAAACAATTACTGTAGGTACAATATAAACGACATAGTAGAATAGGACATATATTTTTATGTGGGCTAGTGTTACGATGAAAGCAAGTAAAAATAGCCAACAGAATTAGTTCACAATGACACTTATTCAAGTCATAGTTCGACTTAGGAGTTTGTCATATAATGAAAAATGACCTTGTCTCATATAAGTAAAGTATCTAGATATTTGTTTAGATATTTGTTTATGCTAACAAGAAGCAAGAAAATTCACACAGAATTGAGGTAAATATGAAATGAATTCGTATTTGCCATCAGCTGATTTCCAAACCAGCACATTGACTGCTATGTTGTTATTTCATAAAGACAGTAATATGAGAATACATACAATATTATTGGATACAGTGAAGTAATGTATAACTTATACAAATTTTGAAAAGAAAAGATGCATATTTGTACACACACACACACACACATATATATATATATATATATATATATATATATATATATATATATATATATATATATATAACTTTTATTGCATTTTAATGAATACTATTGTGAATCCTGTTTTTTAGTTTTTTTAATATATGCATTTCTCTTTTTACAGACTGAAGATGCACAAAGTTGATGTGCGAAACGTTTTTATAATAAATCTTGGCCTTCATGTTTAGTATCAATGGACCTCCTGAACATAATATATATATATATATATATATATATATTATATATATATATATATATATATATATATATATATATATATATATATATATATATATATATAATAATAATATATGTATATATATATATGTATATATATATATATATTGTATATATATGTTCAGGAGGTCCATTGATACTAAACATGAAGGCCAAGATTTATTATAAAAAACGTTTCGCACATCAACTTTGTGCATCTTCAGTCTGTAAAAAGAGAAATGCATATATTAAAAAAACTAAAAAACAGGATTCACATAAGTATTCATTAAAATGCCAATAAAATATAATAGTTAAAAAGAGAAGAAGAACCACTGAGGTACCAACCGACTAGAATGGAAGGAAAGCAAGGAATGATTTTTGAGAGAACCAGGTCCAAGACGTTGACTATGCCAGATGTAGAGGTGAAGCCGAGGTGTTGGTATTCAATGGGGGAACCAGCCTTTTAATAATTAAAGATTCCAAGGTAGTTAGGTGGTCCCGGGTCTTTAGTATAACCTATTATCGAGAAGTGCTGTTTTGATACATTTATTTTGCATTTGGTGGCATGATTCTTGATACTAGAAAATTCAGGATAACTAATTCTTTGACCTGTTCTATAGCTGAAACCCATATGGCTACAATATCTCATCGCAGTAAATCTTCGAGAGTCGATCCCACGTAATGGTGCAGGGCATCCTGCGCATTTGAATTTGTATACAACGTTGGATCTCATGAAGTCCTGCAGACGATCTTTGAAATTAAAAATCGAGCCAATTTTGCAAGGATTGTTTGAGATGAGTTTAATTTTGAGATAAGGAATTTCTTGTTCTATTATTTGGGAGAGTCTAAGAGAAAACTTCGAGTCTGTTATATATGGAATCGATGCATACATCAGTTTCTTTGGGACATCCATTAGCGGAGGAGGCGGTTGAATATAGTTACCTACTAATTTGTTAAATATGTTATATACAATGTCTTTGGGATAGGAGTTTTTTTGAAAAAAGGTTATTAAAAATTCCATTTCGTTATGAAAAAATTTGCCAGTTGGATGAATATTTCAAAGCTCTATAGACCAGTGTGTATATGGTATTAGTTTTAAAGGTTTTTCTGACAAGAACTATAGAAGTTATTGGCTAATCCCCGTGAACGCCTTTTTCGATATACTGCAGTCGTGAATTCTGAATTGACTCTAGTGACAAGAATGTCCAGAAATGGTAATTTGTTTTTCATTTTCTATCTCCATGTGAATTTAATGTTGGGATGTTGTACGTTAATGTGGTCCAAAAATTTTGCTATTTGCCACTGGTATCTGAAAGTGCAAATGTGTCGTCAACATATCTTCTGTAATACATTGGTTTACAAGAAATAGGACAATTGTCTAAAAATTTTGTTTCCAAATATGACATAAAAAAATTCGCAAATATTGGCCCAAGTGGCGATCCCATAGCAACTCCATCGACCTGCGAATAGAGTCGTTGATTAAAAATAAACATGGAATCTTGCACAGCAAGTTCAAGAAATTGTTTAAAAAGGGGTTTGCTAAAACCATGAAATACAGTGTCATCGCTAATAAAAATCTTATTTAAAATAATATCTATGGTTTCGTTCAATGGTACATTCGTAAACAACGATTCCACGTCAAAACTGGCCATTTGGTAGTCTCCGTCCTGATGGATGATTTGTTCCTGAAATTGATATCCATTTTTCAAAGTGTTTTCATTAATGGAATATTCAGCTAATAGTGATACTAAAAATTTGGAGATAGAAAAAGAAGGACTATTGTATGCAGCCATAATGGGTCTAACAGGTGTGCGGTGGTTTATGAATTTTCGGTAGGCCATATAATATACTAAAAGAAGAACCTGTGACATGTAATTGCTGGTATGTAGTTTCATTTATTACCCCTTCATTTTTCAGTTTCCTTAAGAATCTATTGACTTTATCTTCTCTTTTGTAAATATCGAGAAAGTTGGGGTCACCATGTAGTTGAAACTTAGTGGTATCAGATAGAATGGTTTCAATTTTTTCTATGTATCAATTTTTTCTATGTACTCATTTTTGTTAAGAATCACCACACCTTTGCCTTTATCAGGTTTGCAAATAATTATATCTTCCCGTTTTTTCAATTCAAGTAATAATTTAAGATCATCCTTTCTAAAAAATGGTGTCCAGGAGGTTTTAAGGTTAGCATATGTTTGATGAATAATAGAGGACATTTTTTGTTGCAAATTACTGATGTCTTTTATCATATCTAGTTTCAAAAGTCTCTGAAACAAACACTTCAAATGGCAAATAGAATCTGCATAGTCAGGTCTGTAAGACGGTAAGCAAAAATCCAAACCGAAAGATAGTAAAAATTCTTCTCTCTTTGAAAGTACATAATTGGACAGGTTAAAAATACAGTCGTGTCTCTGATTGAAATCAAGAATAAAAACACCCAGGCTCTGAAGCTTCTTTTGGTGGCGACAAAATACAGAAGAAATAAATTCATTAATTACATTATAAAACAGTTTCTGATACAATAAACGGTCCAATAATGACAGATCAGAGAATAATTGGTTCTTGAGTTGTGTAACGATTGTCCTTATTGATTTATTGTTGTCCTTATTGATTATTGGTAGATAATATTCTATATCTTTAGTTGTATGGCTAGGTAGGTAAATTTAAGGTTTTCCTTGTTTTGATATCTTCCACTTCCTTCAGCCTTTTGTTATTTAGGATAGGTTTGGCCGGCATATATTTGGATCCTCACAGATTTATGAAATATTTATTCTCCTCTGAATTTTGGTTAGGGTTTAGATGTTTACCTGTAGGGTGCCTTGTGGCTCGTTGAGGACCTGGTATTTAGTCCTCTTGCTTTAAGCTGTTTTGCTGTATGTATTTGACTTAAACCCGCAAGGCTGATTTAAGTTTTTTATTTCTGTTTTGTAATAAATACTGTCAAGTTTTTCTGGAGTGTTTTTGTGCCTGCTTTCCTTGAACATGGATTGCATTTACTGTCTACGATCCTAGCAAAATAAAGTACTTAAGAACCTGTACTAGAACCCCAGAGGTTTATTATATATATATATATATATATATATATATATAATGTGGATATTGCATGAGCAGTAATTATAATTTAACAAAAAATTATGTATTGGAAGAACATATAAGTTGGTAAAATTTTACAATTGTCTTGTAAAGGAGGCCCCACAAGGGGTTGTAAATAGTCATGGTCCCTAAGGGGTTGTAAATAGTCATTTTCAACTTCTCGTGGAAGGTAGTGATTTTTTTTTTTTTTTTTTTTTTTTTTTTCTCTCTCTCTCTCTCTCTCTCTCTCTCTCTCTCTCTCTCTCTCTCTCTCTCTCTCTCTCCACCATGTACATTTTTAAATCGCAGAGGCTCAAGAGCCACAGTTTTAAAAATGAGAAAGCCCTGCTCTTCAGAATGGTTTGACGTGAAAATAAAAAAACTGTG
>NC_087206.1:37153385-37165885 GCF_015104395.2 Macrobrachium nipponense
TGAAAATAAAAAAACTGTGTGGTGCAATTGCACGCAAGCAGATGAAATGATTTTGCTGCCGCCGCCGCCCCCCCCCTTTCATGCCTTCAGTTGTGTAACAAAAAGCAGTAATTGCTTAATATTGGTAAAATTTATTATATAGTACTAATTATAATATTATTGTTAGAATAATGATAATGGAAATAGATGAAGAAGGTGAAGAGGCATTGTGTATTGAAAAAAAGTAGAGAAAGTACTTTTACTAGTGAGAATATTGCACACTTATCAAATCAATCTGTCAACCAATACAACAAAACAGCCAGACACATGTTGGTTTGGATGGACTGGCTGGACTTTTACAGAAGGTTTGTATAGGGCGCGATGAATTGCCGCTTTTAATGGGGAAATTTTCTGATTGGGCAAGAGACGCCTATGTAGCAAGCACGCGCTCCCATTGGCTCTCTCCATCAGCCAGCACATAGCCTCTCTGGTATATAAACACTGCACCACCTGCCTTGAGTGACAACAACTCTGGAGATGTAAGTTTGTAATTTCTTTTGCTTGTACACTCATTTTACCATAAAGACGGCGGATGTCAGTGTTGCAAACGTCATAGCCAGAGAGAGGGAGAATTGGTTTGGTGGTGGTGGTGCTTGAGCCCTTGTGGTTTTCAGGCCCTCATAGTTAATATCACCTACATTTATGGAAATGGAAGACTTGTTAGCAAAAAAAAGTCAAGAGAGAAATGGTGAGGGAGGGAGAAGAGGTTATTTTCCCTCATCATTTTTCACTATTATTAGGACCAGCTTTAGTCACTGGACCCATCACACAACTAAACTGCCCAGAGAATTTTGTTTCTGGCTTCTCTCTAAAATTTGCCCAAAGTGAAAGAAGGCATTGTCTTTAAACATGTTGGAGACATGAATTACATCATCTTCGTTGGAATGTCAATACTCCACAAAATTTATTACATCACTCCACTTAGCAAACATGTCTTTAATTACTGGACTGGGCACATTATATATGCAGCATGTTTGCCTATAAATTTTATAAACCAGCCTCTGTTGGCCTTAAATTCACTTAACAGCAGCACACTTGTAGGCATTCTCATTTTGAGAGCAGCACGCAGCATCCTTACCTTATCGCAAATTATCGTCTCCAACATTTTGCTAAGAGTTGTCTCTTGAATTCTAGTGTTTCTTGCCTGGGTTACAGATGGGCGGGCACTTTTTTACTAGTGGCGCTTGAATAAAGAAAAAGCCCCAAGAATCAATGAACACAGAAGCAGAAGGGCTCACAAGAGAACATGCGATGCTTTGGTTGGGCGCATGGTACAGGCTTAGTCACAAGGTGGGGCATGGAACGAACATTTCCAGGTGTATGAATTTCAAGGAAATTTACAAAACCCCAGTCAAAGTTTTGTCAGAAAAAGAGCACCCTAGTCAAAATTTCCAGCTAGCCAAATTTTATCAAAGTGTACAAAAACCAATTCATATTTATACAAAAACCAGGGCATACAAAATCCCAATGTGTGAGCCTCAAATCTGTCAGTATACTGTTAGTAAATTATTCTTTAGTAAATTATTCTTTCATTCCCTCATTATTGTTTCCAATACTGTGTACTTAGTGTTCAGGATTTCATTTGTATTTATTTACAGGAGTTGTGGCATACCAGGTGGTGGAGGTGACAAGTTTGCAAATTCTATATTATCATCACCAATAGGTTACGACTCTCTCTCAGTAGGAAGTGATACAGGTTCTGTGGGTTCCAGAGATTATGAAGAAGAGATAGTTCCATTAGTTACTGATGGTTCACCATCTTCTAGTAATGACCATAAAAGTAAGTTTACAAGTTGAATATAGTTCAGTTAAATTTAAAACCTAGTGTTGTAAAAATTTTGAAATTATCAAAATGATGATTGAGTGATATTTAGTTCTCTTATTATAGCCATAGAGGTTTTACATAAATACTCATTTTTGGTAGCTGCTGTGAGTCCTCAAAGAGTTACACTCAAGGTCCCCCCAGGCCTCCATAAGACAGACCAACCAATTGCAATTTTTTTTAGTTGGCCTCAGCCAGAGTAGTGCTTGTTGGCACAGTGATAAAATATAAAGAACTTTGGACAGGAGGGATCTATCTCCTGCTCTACAATGACTGCCTCAGCTTTCACTACATCTCGCACACAAATGTGACAACAACATAAGTCGGCTGCCACCTCCATTACATGCCATGTCTGTGCAAGATAGATGTTCACCTGAGTCCCATGCCTTTTCATAACGGAAGGGGGTTGGGTTTGATGACTCGCTATTGGTACTATTGTTAACTACTATTGTTACAGTAGCTACCAAAAGTAAGCTTTTATGTCACAACCTGGTAGCTTGCAAAAAGGAATTGACAGGTGATAAAGTGGCTTAGTTCCTATTAAATGAATCCTAACAACCAGATTAATTGTTGGTCCGAGATATAGTCACAGATTACCATTTTCTTCATTCCGGATACCCATAGGGTTTGGCAGTAAAGAAACAACACAAATCGAACTGCTGTTTTTTGTAGTTCGAAGGCCTGCCTGCACGATTTACCATGCCTTTTCCAGCAGATAAAAAGGTTCCAAAGATGTAGGGACAGCGTCCTAAAGATAAAAAGATGTGTTTGTGTGTTATGCTGTCACTGCATTCCCGTTCTTACTACCTGTCTGCTAACGGGTTCATCCTGAATGCTAGGGAATGCCCCTGACCTTGTGAAATCTCACCCAGAACATAATGTCATCCACCATGTCAGCTGTGGAGTAAGTCCATTTAGTCATACATAAAATCAAGGGAAATGTAGCTCATAGACAGACACCACTTCTTGCCAGAGTTAGAACCAAAAAAATTATTTCATCATAGATTCGAGGTGAAGTTTTAAGTGGTAATGCAAAAGGCCTATGGGCACTTGGTAGCCTTTGGGGTCCTTAGAAATTAAATGTAGTCCCCAGTTATCAGTGGGGTTCTGTTCCAATAGCTTGATGATATAAAATCTTTGCTGTGCTGTTAACCATTGAATGGTGTCCCTTTTAGCCTTTTAGGTATGTACATTAATACCCTGAACTTACACGAGGTTAGGTTACAGACCTCCTCGCGAAAGAGAAGTTTCACATAAGTCTAGCACAGCTTTTATAAATGCAATTAAGTGCTTGTTTCTCAAGTTTAAACACTAATAAATATGACCCTAATCATGCTCCCCAACGATTAAGCTAACCTTTTAAATGAAGTTAAAGTTACTGTAATTTTGATTTAAAAGTTATTTTAATACATTACCCTTGAAAAAAGAAATAACTGGTTGGCGTAAAAATAGTTACATAACTACAACCTACAATATGTATCCATTTTTGTACATATACTAACATTACTCCAAATTCATGGGATCCCATTTTCTTTTTCCCCCGGAGTAAAAGAAGTTTTCTCTGTGTCACTAGGTAAACTTCTAAGTGTTTTAACGAAGGCACACAATTCGATAAGACAAAGAAAAAAGTGCAAATGGGATCACATCTTCTGAAAGTACATCGTTATTTGCTGTAATTACGTAACATAGTACATACAGATTGGACCAGCACTTTTCTCTGAGGTTAAGAGAGTAATTTTCACAAAACGACAACTCTTGTTATGCCTCTGATATGTTTTCCTAGTTGATCATGAAGGTCTTATATAGTGACATACATTGTTAATTACATACTGCCTCTGTATTTATTTTAGAAAATATAAATAGCATACACAAAATATCCATACTGATTTTACATTGAAAAGCATGAAAACTTATACTAATACTAATTGTAGTATACTAGTACATACTTCAGAAATTACACAAAGTTTCTGAACGTATATCATCTTTGAAAAGTGCAGTAACTTTGTGAATGTGCATTGCACCTTGTAAAATATGTATATGCACTAACTGGGGTTGCTGTAATTACCTTTGTATCAATTATGCATGTACAAAATTAAAAATAATACATTTGATAAAGATTTTATACAGGAAACATTTTTAATAAAGATTTTACACAGGGAAGTTTAAAACTTAAAAATTTACATAACACTTGTGCAGGGTTCTGTAGTGTTTCTGGGAGATTCGCAAATGTTTGTGCTATTGTGAAGAACTCGCATATGATAATTTAGTCTGGTGCCAATGTAAAGTTTGCACTATTGTGAATTTGCTCGACTCAAATTAATTTCTGGGTATTACTGTATCGGCGCCAATAACTAGAAATCAGAATTGGGGATTTTTGTCACTAGACAAGCCCCATAAAACCTGACTGCTGATAACCGCAAAGGGCCTGTACACTGTTGATCTCAATGAATTCAGCAGAAAGGTGGGAAGTCGTAGGCCCAAGACTTGAATCACAGATGAGAAAGGTGTCTCTTAAAATCCAACATCATCTAAAGTTCTTAGAAGGTCACTTATCCAAATACTGATTAGCCCCAGCATGTCTAACAATGGGTGCGAAAGACAACAACTAGACTTCAACAGCTTCCAGTGTTCCCAGAGGGTCACTTAAACAAGAATCAACTTGACCCAGTCGTTGCTAAACTTCTCTGACCAGACAAAAAGCAATATTTTCAATGGTATGGTCGATGGCTTTTATTGTCTACTGTCCGTAAAGACAGAGCCTAACAATAACAGCTTCAGTGTGTCAAGATTGAAGGACTAACTTGACTGTCTTCCTAGATGGAACACTTTTTCAGAACTTAGAGGTGTCAAGACTATTTGTCGCTAAAACTGACCATAGTGACAACTTGTCTCATATTTCCATCGTCTTGAAGGAATGTGTCTTGTTGACTGCTAGTTAACATTTGATGTCAAGTGTACACTTGTTTTTCCCAAGTCAACGAATGAGATGGTGGGGAAATGAAGTTCAAGGTCAGATCAGTGTCGCAGTTAGAATTCAAATTGCTCCAAACCTATCAATTGGGAATAATGAGTAGTTAAGCTTAGAAAATACAAAATATCTTTGAACTAATGCAGGATTTTGAAAGAGATTGTGATAGAACTAATGTAGGAGCTTGAAAGAGATTGTGATACTTCTACTGTATACCAAATGTTAGATTGTATGCCATTTCATATTGCACACATTGGACTTGTAAGTTGAATACAGAGACTTCCAATCACACGCACTACTGATGAAGGAATTTTAGAATAAACAGATGACTAATTTGAAAGTTTTAAGTACATGGGACCGACTAGGGCATAATCATTATAAAGAAAAGAAAGAAAAAAAAATTGGATCTTGCACTTGAGAAAAAACTGAATATATAATAATCCCACTATCTTCGTTGCTTAAGGTCTGTTATCTCTTTCAGATCCCAAGTCAGAGGCAGAGTCTGAGGAGGCAGTCATAGAGGTGGATGGAATGTTAATGTGCATGTTGTGTCAAGTACAGTGCACAGGGAAAGCCAATATGGCAGAGCACCTGCAAGGAGATTTTCACCGCAGAAAGTGGCGGTATGTTATAACAGAGATACCATGGTTTATGCAGGGTGGATAGAACAATGTAAGGCAGTCCCCGGGTTACGACGGCTCCGGCTTACGACGTTCCGAGGTTACGACGCTTTTTCTAAAATATTCATTGAAAAATCCGGCCTGGGTTACGACGTTTGTTATGACGCTGACGTTTCCGACGCTTTTAACCCTCTTACGCCGACTGGATGTATTTTACGTCGACATTTTTTGTCTCCGTGTGCCGACTGGACGTATTTTACGTCGACTTACAAAAGTTTTTTTTTAAATTCGCGGAAAAGTACTTATAGGCCTACCAGCCTAAAACTTTTGAATCACGCGCCTTGGGGGATGCTGGGAGTTCACGGATCGAGGTGTTGTTTTGTTTACAATCGTTACGCAGGCGCGCAAGCGCGAATTTCTTTCTTGCCGCACTAAAAAGTATCTGTGACACATCTCTGAAATTATTTCGTCACTTTGACATAATTTTTGTACCATTGTAAATTAGCTGTTACTTGAAGTATTATATATGAAAATTTGCGCATTTTTATGTGGAATACAACAATAAAATACTCATGATTGTAGCTTTTATCAGTTTTGAGATATTTTCATATAAATAACGATAATTGACAAAATTTCAACCTTCAGTCAACTTTGACTACCGAAATGGTCGAAAAACGCAATTGATAGCTAAAACTCTTATATTTTAGTAATATTCAATCATTTACCATAATTTTGCAACTAATTGGAAGTCTCTAGCACAATATTTCAATTTATGGTGAATTTATGAAAAAACTTTTTCCTTATGTCCGCGCCGTAACTCTTCCGAAAAAAATCATGCATGCGATTGTGGTAATGTTTGCACCATTTCAAAATTAGCTGTTATATAAAGTTTTATATATGGAAATGTGCGCAATTTCATGCACAATACAACTAAAAACAACCCATTGTTGTAGCTTTTATCAGTTTTGAGATATTTTCATATAAATAACGATAATTGCCAAAATTTCAACCTTCGGTCAACTTTGACTCTACCAAAATGGTCGAAAAACTTAATTGTAAGCTAAAACGCTTATATTCTAGTAATATTCAAGCATTTACCTTCATTTTGCAACAACTTGGAAGTCTCTAGCACAATATTTTGATTTATGGTGAATTTATGAAAAAAATAACATTTTCTTTACGTCCTCGCGGTAACTCTTCCGAAAAAATCATACGTGCGATTGTGATAATGTTTGCACCATTTTAAATTAGCCGTTACATAAAGTTTTATATATGAAAATGTGCGCAATTTCATGTAGAATACAACAAAAAATAATTGAAGGTTGTAGCTTTTTCTCATTTTTGAAATATTGCATATAAATCACGATTAAATAGAAAAAAAAACCACGTTCGATCAACTATGACGCTACCGAAAATGGTCGAAAAAACGCATTGTAAGCTAAAAATCTTACAGTCTAGTAATATTCAGTCATTTATCTTCATCTTGAAACAAATTGGAAGTCTCTAGCAAAATATTTAGATTTATGGTGAATTTAAAAAGAAATCTTTCCTTCCCTCCACGCGCGGATTCTCCGCCACAAATCTCCGAAATGCTTACGTCCCATTCTCGGAATATTTGCTCCGTCTCATATTAGGCATTTCATAGAGTTTTATATATGAAAATGTGCGCAATTTCATGTAGATAAACAAAAAAATATTTTTGAAGGTTGTAGCTTTTCTTATTTCCGAAATAATTGCATATAAAAATATATATATAAAAAAATTATACATTTGGTCAACTTTAACTCGTCAGATATGGTCGAAAACTGCAATTGTAAGCTAATACTCTTACAGTATAGTGATATTCAATCATTTGTCTTCATTTTGAAAGAAATTGGAAGTCTCTAGGACAATATTTAGATTTATGGTGAATTTTTGAAAAAAATATTTGTTACGAATTCATGCATTATTTTGTGATAATATTTTCTCTGTGTTGCTTTTATTGTTTTACAATGTGTTATATCCCAAAATGATTGCAATTTAGTGTACATTACAACGGAAAAAAAAGTAACTTGTTACCTTTAACCGGTTTGCGCACAGCGTGATTTGAATACAATTATATATGAAATTTGGTTTTTGCGCTATCATATATCGCATTATTTATGTATGATAATGATAATTTTTTTCATTTCTGATGGTTGTATACTAAACTTCAGGCAATGACAAATAAAGGAGCCAAAAATGAACTCTTAATCTTAAAAGCTAAGCGCGCTGTGATTTTTTGAAAAAAATATTTTTTCCGCTTCCGCGCTCACTCCGAAACCCCTCCGGCATACGGGAGACAATTTTTTATTTACCGCTCCGGCGTAAGAGGGTTAAATAACGCATACTATGATAAAAATCCTTTATAGTTTAGCACAGTGTATTAAGTTTCTGGTTAGATTACAATTTTGAGGTTTTTATGATGTTTTTCGACACTGTCCGTATTTTTCTATGTTTTTTAGCGACACCTCATATGCGGAACTAGTTTCCGAGCGAATGAATACTAGCTTGGATGTGCAAAGTTTATAATGGTCCAAAAACGCAAATAATGAAAAAATCATTGCTTGTTTCCAGGAATAATAACAAAACTAAGTTTCTGGTTAGATTACAACGCAAATTCCAAGCATCCAAAGAGAGACATTATCCAGTAATTTGATCAGAGAGAGAGAGATAAGTTTCTGGTTAGATTACAACAAAAATTTTGAGGTTATGATGATTTTCGACACTTTTTATGTCGTATTTTTCTATGATTTTTAGTGATGCCTCATATGTGGAACTAGTTTCCGAGCGAATGAATACTAGCTTGCGATGCGCAAAGTCCAAAAGCGCAAATAATGAAAAAATCATTGCTTGTTTCCAGTAATAATAACAAAATTAAGTTTCTGGTTAGATTACAACGCAAATTCCAAGTATCCAAAGAGAGACATTATCCAGTAAATTTGATCACACACACAGAGAGAGAGAGAGAGAGAGAGAGAGAGAGAGAGAGAGAGAGAGCGCCTGTGACTCATGCCAGTAAATGTTTTGCTGATACTAATATATAAGCCTATTTGAAGAGCCTGTGACTCATGCCAGTAAATGTTTTGCTGATACTAATATATAAGCCTATTTGAAGATACGTTACTTTAATTAGCCTATATGATACGTAAATAGTAATGAACTGTTCTTGTAGCTCTCAAGATTTGTCATAATCAAAGTATCCAAAGAGAGACATTATCCAATAATTTGATGAGAAGAGAAGAGAGAGAGAGAGAGAGAGAGAGAGAGAGAGAGAGAGAGAGAGAGAGAGAGAGAGAGAGAGAGAGAGAGAGAGAGAGAGAGAGCCTCTGACTCATGCCAGTAAATGTTTTGGTGATTACTTTAATTTGTCTATATGATACGTAAATAGTAATCAACTGTTCTTGTAGCCCTCAAGATTTGGCAAAATCACTCCAGGTTGTACATAAAACTACAAGAATGTAGTGTCACCAGAGGATTACAATAGTTTTTACCTTCAAGAACCAGCATTTTTTTATGAAAATAACTCCAGGTTGTACATAAAACTACAGGAAACAACATATAGTGTAACCAAAGGATTACAAGTAAGGTTTTTATAACGGAACCCCCGTCGTAACCCGGTTCCCTCAAAAGCACTTTCAATGTCAAATGAAGTCACAATGTCGTCTTTAAACCATAGGGTACACATGAAAAGTAGCGTATTGTGAGGTTTATATATTGTTTTTTATTTCTATTTTGTGGGGGCCAAAGGGGCTGGATTTATCACTGATTCCCTAAGTTTTCTTTGGGTTGTATATCCTTAGCGAGAGAGAGTAACTATTAAATACAACTTTTATATCAAAGCATATAATATAAAACAAAGGATAAAAAAACGCAACCTACTTATACATCAAAACAAATTGGAGAGAAAGAGAAAATATGTTTACATTGACAGTTTTTTTGTGATTTTACTGTACTATGTACAAAAATAATATATGAAAGCTTATTAATTACATAAAAAATTTAACAACCATTTCTGCAGGGTTTCTCGAGGAATTAGTCATGAACACAGTATGAAAAACATTTTGAAAAAATAAAAATATTTATTGAGTAAACAGTGTTACTCTAGGAAAGAAGATTGTTGCTCTAGGGGAAAAAGCAAATTAATGATAATTTTAATTGTTTTTACCAATAGAAAGGAAATTAGAATGACTTCAACACTGTAAGAGAAAACAGCTATGCTTATGTGTACGGGGTTAACTTGATTAATTATCAAACCTTCTGTGAGACATATTTATTTCGATTAATTATCAAACCTTCTGTGAGACATATTTATTTCAATGTGGATAAAACCTTTCATAAGTGTTTTGCTGTGTAGTTTACATTGATATATTTTAAAATAAGTTAACCATTGTTATAAACAAAAGAGAGATTACATTCAGTACTTAAAATTAACATTTGTAAACGGGGATAATCTGAGATGACTAGGGGGATTGGGGATGATTTTCTTTAGGTGTATTTTGTGAAATATAATAAGTTGTTTTTGTATGATAATGTATGTTTTTGTTTGAACTCAAATTAAGCAGCAAACTCAAGTAGACTGTTATTAGCATTTTAGTTTAAGGAGTACAGTTTTTGGCTGTTAGGCCTTTTTAGAAGATTTTGCATTTCTGTGGTGGGTTCTGGAACCTATCCGTGCAGAAAAGGGGTTAGCACTCTAGATCCATTCCTCCCCATACCTTGAACTATCATCCTACACAGTTATACCTTAAACTAATATAGAAAACACTTAATATCATTTCAAAATCTAATATTAATTCAGTCATAAAAATATAGGGTGGATGGATGTATGTTCAATATTTAGGGCAAAAGCCCAGGCACTGGGGCCCAAAAATATAGGGCTTAAAACTAAGTGTGATTTCAAGTACAGTCCGATCCAGAATTATGCTTGTTCGAATTGTGTAGTTCCCTTTTATGCTGTCGCCAGTTCTCAAAAATAGGTGTTCAAAGTCTGCGAGTCTCGCGCCCCTAAATGTGTCAAATCTATTGTCTTTTCATGTACGTATTTTAGTTGGTGGGGGGGGAGGTTTTGCTGGTACATGTGAGAGAAAGATTTCCTGCTCAGCCATTAGATAAGACAGAAGGCTCTAGCCTCACGCATTTGTGACGTCGTAACGCAGTGTGTATGAATGATCAGTATCATCACCATTGTCATACGTATTCAGATCTGCGGAGTGTATTCTGAATGATAGATATCATCATCATCGCAATAGGTATTATTCAGATCTGTGGAGTGTATTCTGAAGGCTTCTGCTCAGCCATTAGTTAAGACGGAAGGCTCTGTCTCACGCATTTAAGATTGACATCAAAGCGCAGTGTTTATGAATGATCAGTATCGTCATCATCGTCAGATCTGCGAAATGTGTTCTGATCATCTGCATCATGTATAAATTTGCCCAGAAGCTGAAGAGGAAGACCTATTTTCTTGAAACTAAAAAACTTACCCTTAAGTTGAAGAAGGAAGGAGCAACTTCCATTATGGCATCAGTCGACAACTCGCTGAACATGAAGCAAGAATTTGTTTTCTAGGTTAACTTATTTTGCCTAACTTTTGGCATGTGATCATTTATTTTTTTCTATTGTTGAAATTGGTCTTCATCATTTATTTTTTTCTCTTGTTGAAAATAGGTTTTGATGAAAATCATTAGGAAAAGTGATTAACAGAAGCAGGTGAGAGAGAGATCTAAACTTTTCAAGAAACTGTCATTTCATGTTGAATTTTAAATTTTTATAATTTCTTTTTAAGAAATTGTAATTTCATATTAAATTTTAAATTTCCATCAGTTCTTTTTTATTGTAGAATAAATTCATATGAAACAATTACATAGTGAACATGCCAGACAAAGAAACTGACAGGCGCTCGTAACCAAGTTTGTTAGGCTTAACGGGAGTGAAGACACGCAGGATCCGCCGGTCCCTGAAACCTCAAATGGTTCACAAAGTCTTCCTTCTGCAGAAGAACTCTTCACGGAGGATGAGATAGAGAAGTTTAAAGGATTTTTTAGGTAGAGGAAATTCCATCCAAAAGGTGTGTGTGTGGTTTTTTTTTTTTGTTTTTTTTTTTTTTTTTGATACAGTACAGTTGCACCCAATGGGTGGCATTGTTTACATGTGGGACTTTTCACCATCCTTTGTGTTATTTTAAACTTTTTCAAGTTATTAAAACCTTTTTAATGTTTTATTTATCCATAAGAACAATTTCATATTAGAAAAAATTACAGTATAGTACATAAGTATTGAAACTATTATGTATTGAAAATAGGTTGCAAAAAAACTTTGCCTTGGCTCTAATGGAATTATTCCCATAAGGTATGTGTTTTGAAATCTGAGAATTTCCAATTCTGATAGGCTGTGGATCGACCAAATTCTCCCATAATTGGGAACTCTACTGTATGTACATGCATTTTCTCATACAGTTTGAAAGCAAGCCCATTCTCTTTTACAGTACAAGGGGAAGCACTGTTCAGTATGGGGCCTTTACCTTAATATTTGATGTCCATTGAAAATTAGTAAATTATTTTTTATCATAAAAAATTAGTTGGTCATGATAACACAGTAAGTGAATATTTCTAGATGGAAAAAATCGATGAATTACCAAATATTTAGCATATTATTCAGTGATAAGTTCCAAAAAAAATCTGTAAAAAGTTTATTCCACTAATCCTGGAAAAGTACGAGGGTGAACTTTTGATTAATAATACCATCTGTATGGTTAAATTCTCATAAAGTGTGATCTTATTACAGACAGGCATTGACTTATGATAGGTGCAACTTTACTTATGACATAAGGAAAAAAAAATGTGAACAGTCCCAAAAGCAGCCCTTGCACTATGGTATATGATCATACAGTTTAACAGTTAAGGAATGGTTGGCTAGATTAGGACAATTGACAGACATTTTGATATTCGTCCATCTTGTGATAAAATATTCTATGTAATGTAAGTACGTATATCAAGTATGATACTTTGCTGAAAAAAAAAATATGGTCCTAGCA
>NC_087206.1:37170885-37210065 GCF_015104395.2 Macrobrachium nipponense
CAGTTAATATGAAATGGCGCAAGTATTACGACAATGTGACAAACATTTTGGAGATTTGCCACCGAGATACTGTGTGCGTTTTTTTTTTTTTTTTTTTTTTTTTTTTTTTTTTTTTGCAGAAATTCGCCATAAATTGAAATATTGTTCTAGAGGCTTCCAATTTGTTTCAAAATGAAGATAAATGATTGAAATAACTAGAATGTTAGATTTTTGTTACCCATTACCATATATATATATATATTATATATATATATATATATATCTATAATATATATATATATAGATATATATATATATATATATATATATTCAATAATAATATATATAATTAATAATTTTTTAATTTTAAATATATATTATCTATATAATATATGTATAAATGTATATATATATCAAAATATTGCACTAGAGACTTCCAATTTGTTTCAAAATGAAGATAATTGACTGAATATTTACTAGAATGTTAGATTTTTTGCTTACCCATAATATATATATACAGTGGTACCTCGAGATACGAAATTAATCCGTTCCGAGGCGGCCTCGTATTATGAGTTTTTTTGTATCTTGGAACACATTTACATGTAAAATGGCTAATCCGTTCCAAGCCCTCCAAAAACACCCCAGTAAATTATATTTCCAGGCCTAAAACACATGTTCTAGGGTTACAACGCCGATCCGATGGAAGAAATATGACTCCAAAAAGGCAAAATACTGTACACTTTGAGTAATATTCAACTGCATGCAATGTTCAACCCCATTTTTACTGCATATATTAGGACTTTAGCATATGTCCCTTAGCAATAAGCCTAGCCTATGTTAGTGGTTGCTACTGTAGCCTAGTCTATGATTCTGACATCTAAACCTAAGAGCTAAAAGCTTAGAATATGCCAATAAAATGTATAAATAATCAGTATGAATTCATTTCAAATAATTATTAATTAATCATTAACTATAATACACAAACAAACAAAAAACAAACCTTCCAATCGATTGTTTACATTCAGCTCTTACCCGTCTTACGAGTATCGAACGAGCGCCAAGCAATCATTTTTCCTAGCACACAGTAAGCCGTGAATTGTCATTAGTATCTCTCTTCAACTAATGAAACTACCAAACAGTATAATAACCATTCATTTCTATTATTTATTCTATCTTTACCTAATCGAGATAACGAGTTACTGACAGCTATAATGAAACATACGTACTATAAGTAACGTAATAATAAAACAGAAGAAGAATTCTAAAAAATATGTATTTGTCGGCAGTCTGATTTATTTTATATTTTATGATATCTAATTCACAATTTTTTTATTAAATGTATTGCATGTACTCATTTCAAATAATTATTAAGTAACCATTAACTATAATAAAAAAAAAAAAAAAAAAAAGTTCCAAACGTCTGTTTACATCCAGCACTTATGAGTATCGAACGATCGACAATCAATCACTTTACACAGTAAGCCATAAATTTTTATTATCTCTTTTCAACTACTGAAACTACCAAACAGTATAATAACCATTCATTTCTATTCTTTATTCTATCTTTACCTAATGTTTTTTTTTTTTTTTTTTTTTTTTATTAAATGTATTGCATGAATAAGTTTTTCAATTTACAGCATCCTTTTACCAATAGAATACTTAAAGCACAAGGGGTAGATGCTGACCAATAGGAGAGCAGGACCTTATGGGGTGACTAGCATCAGGAACCAATGGGAGAGCGGGAGGATGGTGGTCCGGGTGAATCTTGGGACTTTACAGCAACAACCTTTCGTATCTTGAAAACATTTTGTATGTAGAGCAGTAAAATTTTTCGCATTGGCTTTCGTATCTCGAGTTTTTCATAAGTAGAGCCTTTCGTATCTCGAGGTACTACTGTATATATATATATATATATATATATATATATATATATATATATATATATATATATATAATATATATATATATATATTTTATATATGTGTGTATTATGTATATATATTAAAATATTGTGCTAGAGACTTCCAATTTGTTTCAAAATGAAGATAAATGATTGAATATTTACTAGAATGTTGGATTTTTAGCTTACCCATAATATATATATATATATATATATATATATATAACTATATTATTGGGTAAGCAAAAAATCTAACATTCTAGTAAATATTCAATCATTTATCTTCATTTTGAAACAAATTGGAAGTCTCTAGCACAATATTTCGATTTATGGTGAATTTTTGAACGAAAAAAAACCCTTCCCTCCGCACACAGTATCTCGGCGGCAAATCTCCGAAATGTTCCAGTCACATTGTCGTAATATTTGCGCCATTTCATATTACCTGTTTATATATAGAGTTCTATATATGAAAATGTGTGCAATTTCATGTAGGATACAACTAAAAATAACTCATGGTCGGTAGCTCTTATCATTTGCAAAATATTTGCATATAAATCACGATAATTAGAAAAATCTACATTTGGTAAATTTTAACTCTTACAGTCTAGTAATATTCAATCATTTATCTTTTTGAAACAAATTGGAAGTCTCTAGCACTATTTCAATTTATGGTAAATTTTTGAAAAAACTTTTTCCTTCCCTCCACGCGTGGGTTCTTGGCAGCAAATCTCCAAAATGTTTGAGTCATGTTGTCGTAATATTTGCGCAGTTTCACATTAGCCATTATATAGAGTTCTATATATATGAAAATGTGCGCAATTTCATGTAGGATACAACAAAATAATACATGGTCGTAGCTTTGATCATTTTCAAAATATTTGCATATAAATCACGATAATTAGAAAAAATTTGACATTCATTCAATTTTGACTTGACCGAAATGGCCGAAAAACGCAATTGTAAGCTAAAAAACTTACAGTCTAGTAGTATTCAATCATTCATCTTCATTTTGAAGCAAATTGGAAGTCTCTAGCACTATTTCGATTTATGGTGAATTTTTGAAGAGAAAAAAAAAAAAAAAAAAACTTTTTCCTTCCCTCCGCGCACGGTATCTCGGCGGCAAATCTGTGAAATGTTTGAGTCACATTGTCGTAATATCTGTGCCATTTCATATTAGCTGTTATATAGAGTTCTATATTTGAAAATGTGCGCAATTTCATGCAGGACAACTGAAATTAACTCATGGTCATAGCTTTCATCATTTTTTAAATATTTGCATATAAATCGCGATAATTAGAAAAAATACGACATTCAGTCAACTTTGACTCTACCAAAATGGTCGCAAAACGCAATTGTAAGCTAAAACTCTTACAGTCTAGTACTATTCAATCATTTATCTTCATTTTGAAACAAATTGGAAGTCTCTAGCACAATATTTCGATTTATGGTGAATTTAAAAAAAAAAAAAAAAAACTTTGGCGGCAAATCTCCTAAATGTATACATACACATACAACATACATTCTTACATGTATATGTATATGTTCTAGAGCCTCTCACGCAATATGAACCTTGTACTCCAAGTATTAAGTAAGCTAACTTTAAAGTGAAATTAAAGTTATTTTAGTTTCGTAGAAAAGGTAGCAGTAAAACATGTACTATTTCTCTCTTCTTTCCCCCTGCTGACCGATCTATTTTAAGAAGTCTTCTCAACTTTACTTTGTCTTTGTTTTGAAATTCCCTTCCATGAACAAACAGCACTTTTTATTTTGACTAATACAATTCTATTATGTATCCATATTTTAGAACAGCACATATAATAGTTCTAGACATTATAAATGTAATAGTAGATCTATTAAAAATTATCTACCACTACTACGAATGAGAGAGAGAGAGACAGAGAGAGAAAAGTTTTCTTTATATAAGTAACTGTTAAACAAAATTAAAGATACGTATGTAATTCCATTTAAAAGTTAACCTAATATATTACCTTTTGAAAAAAAATGGTACGTGAAGATATAAGTGTGTGTAAAGCTTACTTACCTACGGGGAGAGAGTGAATTATGTAAAAAAAAAATAATAAATAAATAAATAAAATTCAATGACTGCTAATTGGCAGCACTCCCCTTCCTGTCACTTACTTGACATATTTGACAGCTATGGCCTTCAAGCCTCTGCTTCAGTTTACAAGAAAGGTTTTGTTATTACAGTTACACTTATTATTAATAGCTTTTGATGATATTAATAAATATAATTTTATTTACTGTTATTTAATTTACACATAAAAGCTTCAAAACTTATAAATTACATAAAGAATTAAACAAACACTATGGCAAGGTTTCTCCAGAATTAAAAAATTTTGTGTTCGCATGTCTGTGAAATATTTGTGTGTGATAATTAGTTAGGTTCCAATGAAAAGTTTGCACTGTTGTGAATTTGCACAACTTGTAACATGTAAGATTTGAGTTTTTTTCTGTGCATATGATATATATATTTATATATAATTTATATTAATTGCAGGGACCAGATAGACCAGCTGAAGATGTTTGGCCCAATAAAGACTGTATCAACTCCTAGTCCTAGGTCCACACCATCACCCAAGCCATCATCAAGTCCAAAGTTGCCCGTTGAAAATGCTAAAAATTCTGTTACACAGAACTTTTTGCAAAGTAACTCATCATCTAATCAGTCTTGTAGAGCTCTGTTTATACAACGGCAACCTGACATACAACAACCATACAAGAAAGCTAAAAGTAACTCATCATCTAATCAGTCTTGTAGAGCTCTGTTTATACAACGGCAACCTGACATACAACAACCATACAAGAAAGCTAAAATAAACTTGCCAGAAAATTTAAGGGATCTTGAAGTCTTTTTTCCAAATGAACCACTTGGCAAGAACTTTTAATGAAGAAAGGTTTTTTTTATTATTATTATACAAAGACATAATGCTTTGGATGAAAGTAGGGAAAGATTTCCTTTGGAAAATTGTTTGTTTGGTGGCTTTTAAAGTTTTATTTTCTTCTCTAACTGGTAGGCAAAAACTTTTAATTGGTCATTATGTTTTATGAATAATAAAGCTAATCAGGTTAGAGTTGCTGATGAGTCTGACATTTAGGAAAATTTCAATACAAGTGTTCTCATATTTACAGTGGCATTTATTAATCTGTAGTCACAAATTATTGGCCAGCACTATTTTAAGGTAGTCCTCCAGTTTTTTTTTTTTTTTTTTTTTTTTTTTTTGTTTTTTTTTTTTTTTTTTTGGGGGGGGGGGGGGGGGGGGGCCGAGGAATGTATTCCATCCCTGACGGTGTGAAGGAAGCTGAAGAAGCTGAGGCTTGGCGCCACTAAGCAAGGATCGATGTCAAAAATTTAGTTATCATCATTGTCAGACAAAGTCCATAAAACTAGATAAACACAAGCTGTGTAGAGCTTTAATTATTTGTTTTCCTCTCATACAATTACTCTTGCTCTTCCCAAAGTTGGAGGTCAATGACTGTTAGTGTGTTAAAGAGTTTTTAAGAATAACATTTTAGATGTTTCTGCTTATATAGAGGTATCTCAAGTAATGATACACATCACAGATAGATACATTAGGAGCTCCTCTTGTTAGTAATTTGCTCTATATGCTTCAGACTATTACTAGCAGCAGCATACAAGGCAGTCAAAGGTAAAATGCAAGGTACCATTCAAGAGTTTTAACTATGTTATTACTTCGTTCATTCTTTCTCTCTTTCTGATGTGAGTCCCGTTCCTCATTACACTTCTTGAACATAGAATATATTTCTTCTTAAACATATACCATTATGACTTCACTTCAACATGGCATTTATCATGGAAAATGAATTTTTTTTTAAGGATGTTAGGTTGTTCAGTGTATCATAACTATATATACTTTTATTTACATATAATTTGCAACGTGTGTCTTATATATTGTACATCATTGCTGATTTTTTTTTCCATGAAAGTTATAACGTGTTAGTTTAGTCATACAAACATGACTTCTATCTAGTAATTTGCACGGTTAGTTTAGTGTGAAAACAGGCTTTTCAGGCTAGGTCAATAGTGCAAGTTAGTAGGGAGAAGTCATGTTTGTATGACAAGGCTCTCAGCTTTTTTTCCAAAACAAATAAAATAAATAAGGGTTGGGTTGTTTTGCGAGTGTGTATGTGTATATTGGTACATATGCACTCCAAGCACTGAAAGTTAAGAACTAGATGTATGATTTTATAGCAAACGTTTCTATAATACAATGTTAACCAAACAATTTAGCAAGGTATGCAGTGGGCGATTTTTGTAGTTTTAATAGAGGATAGTTTTAATAGAGGACAATGTGAAAATGTATAAAGAGATTCTATTAACCAAGACTTCTGTATGGTAGAGGAGTGTGAGTGAACGCAAGAGAAATAAGAAAAGAGGAATTTATGTGTTACATGTCAGGTAGCGTAAGTACGTAGTATGTTGTAAAACGATAGTTCAGTGAATAAATAAGGAAATATGTAATTTTACCCAAGTAAACCGCAGATAACAATTAAAAAACCATAATACATATAAGTTATAAAAACCACACTTACTGCATACATACTCTTTGGACCAGGTCATAATTTAATATGTATATTTTTGTGTATATAATACAAGGTCTGCTATTGGGATTGGTGTTATAGAAATTCTGCAGGGCCTTTCAGGTATTTGCTATTGAAGCTGTGTTTTATCCATTTGTAATTTTAATGTTTTAACTGTGTTTTATCCATTTGTAATTTTAATGTTTTAACTAAAGCATTATTTTTACTTATTTTAATGTGATGAGTTTTTAACAATGCATTGTTCTATCCAATTTTGTCTGGGTTACTTACCAAATCATGGTTTAACTACAAAGCTATAGCCGACAAATGTTTGTAAGCAAGTGTTTGGATCTGACAGGCTATAATTACTATGTATATATAAATATATATGAGAAATCCTGAAAGATGTTTTACTCCATTCTTCTTTAGTGTTGAAGTAATGGGATGATACATACTAGTTTATTTCTAAGGCATTCTTTAAAGATGAAGAACTTCAAGTGCTTTAAGAGGAAAAAAGAGAAAAGTGGCATAAAAGTTAAAGGTAATTGTGCCAAAAGGAAGGTTTTGTGCTCCAGGTGTTTATGATTGCTGCCAAACTTGAGTGATGCAAATTTTAAAGTTTTTGGTTATGGACGAGAATGTGCAGTGCTCCCCTGCTTTTACGTGCCATCAGGTTCCAGAACCTGCCACAGAAATGCAAAAATCCCCTTTAAAAATTCTTCTAACTGCCAAATTTCCAGTACGTTCGATGCTCTGGCTTTTCACTGAGGGGTCAGAGATGTGTATTGCTGGTGATATAAGTTTACTCGCAACGTGGTTCGGAAGTCACATAAAGCCGTTGGTCCCCTTGCTGAATAACCACTGATTCCATGCAACGTAAAAACACCATACAAACCAAACCTACTGGCAAATAAAATTAAAATTACTGAATATATTTTAATTTTGTACAATATGTTCTCATAAAAAATCTTGTAGCATTATCACTTCAAATACAGTTTACATTATCTTTAGGGGTAGAGAGAGTGAGAATAATCAAACACTTATTATGAACAACTACATTATAAGTAGGCTGTAAATCAGTTTTATAGAAATTGTTATGTAGTCACAATCGCAATATGAAAAAACCATAACTAGCAAGGAAATAGTGTCACTACAAAACCATGAAGCAAAATTTTAAACTATTTTAGATATAGCCTATAGGAAAAATTCTCTAACAAGTGGAAGTACCAATGGGAAAGTGAATAATGTTTTCCACCAAAATCTGCAACACAAAGGGCTGCAGAAATGTGAAAGGCGTAAAATCAGGCGCCACAACATTACAGAAAAGCTGGGAAGTTTTCTAGAAAGGAGAATTAAGGAGTTAGAATCCTTAGCCCATAAATAGCACTTTATAATAAACTATTCACAAACCCTGTTTATTGTGTACATTTATTTTTGTTTTGTTTTTATTTTTGTTTTGTTTTTCTCCTTAGGAATATTGAAGGTGCTGTGTCTAGTGTGTAACTTTTGCAAGCTTATGGGAAGTTTCACCGCTTCAGGGTAGTAGTATAATAACTTGATGAGTCAGTAGACATCATCTTGAGATAAAGTGTCATTTCTTGGCCTCAGTATTCGAAATGACTGATTACGTAAAAAATTGACCCCTTGTGCAAATGAGTTATTTAAATTATGGTCAGTCCTTTCAGACCAGAGAACCCTTTCAAGTAGCTAGTCCCATACATTTATTCCATAAAGTCACTTCTCTTTTGGTTGCTGAACACTGGCCTGTCAGATATTGCTGGCTTTTATTGGCAAGCGTATCGGTGAATTCTGCCGTTGATCCCTCTATGAACAGTTGTTGGCTGAAGAAAGTCCTAAAGTAATATGTTGATAATTTGTAAGCATTGTTTATCACTTACAATTGCCTGCCTTTCATAACATTGGGAACAGTGTTGAGCTGTCTATTCACAGCAATGTTTAATATGGTTGAAAAGTGAAATTTAGCAGGTCAGGATTTCAGAAATGGCCAACTTTACTTGATGCCACTACCTTGATATGTTTCATGTTACTCTGCATACATACCTGCCAGTGATTACATTCAGGCCTGGTAACCAGAAACTTGTCTGCCAACTAATGCCCCATAACTGTGAGATTGAAGGTCCCTGGGGTGTTTTAAAATTTTTAATTCTGTTAAAAAATAACAAAATTACTGAATCTGGTTTTACTTATAATGACTGAAGGAGTGTCAGAGGCAATGAAAGAACATATCCCCCTCCCCCGCCCCGTGATTCAGAGATCTTAGGATTAGCTCTTCTATCCATCGAGAACAAAAATCAGTTCAATACTGTTCGGTTCATGTGTAAAACTAACTAAATAGATCCTACCATATTAACCCCTCGAGTAGGACTCCTTCTAGTGGTGAGGGGATAAGGGACCCTGGCTTCTACGGTAATGTTCGTGCATTCCTATAGGTGCCCCGGGTCCTGACGGAACATCCTACAACCCTTTCTCACTTTTAATCCTTCTCTCTTCTCTTTCTTTCCTGAATCCTTCTCTCCAACCTCTAAATTTTGACTTTTTTGGACTGCTTTTGTCGACAACCTTTGGAATGGACTTGGCCAAGCTTTGACAGTCCTTGTGATTTGATGGAGGGTGGGGTTGGACGGCATTCCTCCTCACCCGTAGAACTGGAGTACTACCTGACGTGTCCGAGCGAGGGGAAACTTTTATGTTAAACTCTGCACTCAGTGCTGGGTCTGATCTCGACGGACTGACGACCCTCAAGGCACTGGGTGTGGGGTGTATATCTGGGTAGGACTCCTAGGGTGCTCTATCACCCCCTAATTGTGGCTCGATGGTGGATATGGGGCCAACCTGGACGAATGTTCACACCATAGTCTGATGGATTTTTATTTTACCCCCTCTGTTGATGACTCTTGCCTGATTAAGGATTCCGCATTAGGCTCTCCACTCGACCAAACACCGGGACACCAGGGTGTAAATACTGGTGGTGTAAATGAAAATCTAAGAGTTGTGTATTGTAGTAACATAAGTGATAAAGTCGATTTTGACATATTACATAATTACATGAAACAGTTTGGCAAGGTAGATAGAATAAAATTACGAATTGTTAAAAGTCCCATCTCTTATGAAAGTTACATAACCTTTTGCAAAGCTGAATATGCCTCCAAAGCTCGAGAGAATCTGGATGGTAAAAATGTCTTTGGTTCAGTTTGCCCTGCGAAGTTGTTTAATATAAACAATTTGGAAGAGGAGGAGACAGACTATGTACCCAGCAAATTTGAGGTTGATAGCCAAAAACACCTGCAAAAGATGACCCAAAATTGATTTGGCATGTTGCAAATTACAAACAGGGCAAAGAAAACTTTTTAACAGCATGCAAGTATCTATAGAGGAAGATTGGTGCCATTCCTAAAGGCAACATTAAAAGATATGGTAAAGGAGTCTTGATCAAAGCAAATAACGATATTCAGATTAAGATGCTTTCAAAATTCCAACCAACTGAAGATGGTAATATTTTAGCTGTATCTCCTCATCGATCATTTAACATTAAACGGGGTATAGTTTATAGCAGGGACCTATATGAGTTTGAAGAGGAGGAAATATTAAAAATTTGTCCTACATATGTCATTAAAATTAGAAAATTGAAAGGCAATCAGCATGCCATTGAATTGACTTTCACCTGCTCCTACTTACCGGAATATATTGATATAGACCACTCTCGGGTTTGGGTTAAGCCAATTTAAATATCGACCAACCCCAGTGTTTATAAATGCTTTGAATATGGCCACGTATCAAACTCTTGTACAAAACCAGGAAAGTGCTTTGTGTGCTCTGGTGAACATGTAAAGGACAACTGCAAAGCTGATAAATACTGTCTCCACTGTGCTGGCAATCATTCTCCCAATTGGAGGGGCTGTCCTCAATATATTTTCCAACAAGAAGTTGTAAACACTGCTCATAATAACTATCAGCATAGGAGAAGCCATGCAAACGCTTGGTTCGAGGTGCTAACAAAAGTGCTGGATCCTCATTTGCTTCCACTGTTATGGGAAATAATGCCTTCCATCAGCATGCTAGACCCATCATTAAAAATAACACACCCTCTCAGGATATTTCAACTTATGTGGTATGTAATGAACTTCAAAGTAAAGTGGTAAAAGCTGTGATTGATGAACCTCTCCCTGACCTGCAAGCAAATGCTGTCTCAGAGTTGAGCTCCTCGGTTAAGCCCAAAGAAAAAATAAAATCTAGAGGAAATCTTAACAAATCTTATGACAGTTTTCAGTCACCCCCAAAGTCAAAGAAATGTAGAACATCCTCTCCTATAGAGTTTAAAACTCCAATTTCCAATAGATTCAATCCACTTGATGACCCCTTCCAGCCATTATCAACCTCAAAGCCATTGGAAAAGATGTCTCGGTCCTGCTCAAATTTAAGTGTGACAGACCTCTCCCCTCAATCATATGCAGAAACAGCTACTTCTGAAATGTAGGGAAAACATGCTGACTCACTAAATATAGTTAAAAATGTAGATAAATCTAATGTCAAACTGAAGAAACAGGATGTGCAGGAAAAATGTTCAAACTTCCCCTCCTCTAATAAAAATAAAAGTCTCCCAGGCAGCAGACTTAAGAGACTTTCAAATCCAAAAACATTCAGCTGTGTTACTTTGAAAACCCAGCTAAATAATGACTTGGCTGGGCACAGGAATCAAAGTTAAAATTCCAATTTAATATCTTGCAATGGAATTGCAAAGGCCTTAGGACTCGTTCTGAAGAGTTAAAATTACTGTTGAACCATCATGATCCAGATGTAGTTTGCCTTCAAGAAACTAAGTTAGGCAACTCATTATACAATCCAGGATTAAATTATAAAATGTTTGTGATGAACCCCAGAGATGGTGATCGAGCTCATGGGGGGGTTGCAATTATTGTTAAAAAGTCTTTGCAACATACAAGTGTTCCTTTGAACACAAACCTACAAGCAGTCGCCATTCGAGCATGCTTTGAAAAAGAGATTACTATTTGCTCTATTTACCTTCCACCTAGGTCAGAAATTACTTTGTATGATATTCAGGCACTAGCTAATCAACTACCTCCTCCTTTCTTACTACTGGGAGATTTTAATGCCCATAACAGTCTATGGGGAGGTGATACCTTGAATGCTGTAGGTAGAACCATCGATGATTTTATCTTAAATAATGATCTCTCTCTTTACAATGATGGTTCAATGACGTTTCATAACATCTACACCAATGTCTTTTCAGCTATAGATTTAAGCATTTGTTCACCTGCAGTCCACTTGGACTTCAACTGGTCTGTAGATGAACTTTTGCACGGAAGTGATCACTTTCCCATACATTTAAAGTATGCTAGAAACATACCTTCTGAATCTCTCATAAAGTGGAAAGAAAATGAACCAGATTGGAGGAAGTAATGAAGGAAGCTTTCAATTACATCAGGAAGTAGAGTCATTTGAGTCACACTTAGATGCATATGATATTGGACCGCAACTATATTGGATAATGCCGAGAAATATATCCCAAAAACAAAGGGTAAACCAAGCAGGCCTGCAGTTCCCTGGTGGGACCAAACCTGTGGCAGACTGCGAAGAATAGTGAGAAAATGCTATAGACAATTCAAGGCAAAACCCTCAGGAACAACGAAAACTACATACCAACGGGCCTTAGCCAAACAAAGAAAATATATTAGAAAAGCTAAAAAGGAATCTTGGCTCCACTATATAAATGGTATCAATTCTAAAACACCAGAAAGATTAGTATGGAAAAAGATTAAAAAGCTAAGTGGGAAATTTGTACCATCACCTGCTCCTACTCTAAAAATCAATGATGTGCTTATTTCAAATCCAGCTGATGTTGCAGAAAAATTAGGTGAGCATTTTGCTGACATATCAAGCTCCAAAAATTACACACCACAGTTCAGTAAGATTCGAAATGCCAAGGTGTCAATTAGATTTAACACTGAAAATAACGAAACATATAATGCTAAGTTCTCACTAAGGGAACTATGAGAGGCTCTCTCATCTTGTGAGTCAACAGCCCCTGGTGCAGATAACATAACCTACAACATGATTAAACATGAAAATACTCAATAAGGTCTGGGAAACGGGCATCATTCCCCCATCTTGGAAGATAGCCATAGTAGTTCCAGTCATAAAGCTAAACAAAGATCCATATCAGCCCACTAGTTACAGACCAATTTCACTAACAAGCTGTGTCTGTAAATTATTTGAGAAAATGGTGAACTCTCGTCTAATGTGGCATTTAGAGAAAAACAGATTGTTATACTCTGTTCAGTTCGGCTTCAGGAAAAATCGTTCAGCCTTGGACCCTTTACTGAGATTATCAAATCAGATTCAGCAGGGATTTTCCAATCAATGCCAAACAGTAGGGGTATTTTTGATCTGGAGAAAGCCTATGATACAACATGGCGATTTGGCATTGTTAAACGGCTCAATGAAATGGGAATCAGGGGCAATATGTTAAACTTTTATCAACTCCTTTTTTAAGGGACCGATATTAGAGTGAGAGTCGGGAATAAGTTTTCTTCTTATGAGACGGAAGAAGGTGTCCCACAAGGCAGCGTATTGAGTGTTACCTGCTTTGCCATTGCTATTGATAATATTGTGAAATCTGTTTCCGCTCCAGTTAGGGCTTCACTATTTGTGGATGACTTTGCCATCTACGTCACCACATACGACGCTGTATCAGCCTGTAACTACCTGCAAAAGACAATAAATGTCATCAGTAAATGGGCTGATGAACATGGTTTCTGATTTTCTTCATCTAAAACTGTGGCCGTTCGTTTCACCAAGATGTACCGCAATGAAACTTTCCCAAATTTGAAACTGAAGGATTGTCTTATTCCTTACAAAAAAGAAGTAAAGTTTTTGGGCATAATATTTGACAGCAAGCTAACGTGGCGTAGTCACATTGATTCTCTAAAAACAAAGGTTAAAAAATCCCTCAATATTTTAAAGGTGGTATCGGGATTCGACTGGGGAGCTGATAAGAAAAGTTTATTGAAGCTGTATGATTCCTTATGTAAATCAAAACTGGACTATGGCTGTCAGGTATATTCATCTGCCTGCAAGTCCAGGTTAAAGGAATTGGATGTAGTACATAATATGGAATTAAGGATATGTACAGGTGCTTTCAGGACATCTCCCGTTGAAAGTATTTACATTGACTCTCATGAACTTCCTTTGGATCTGCGAAGAGAAGAGCTTGGGTTGCGGTACACCATGCGACTAAAAAGCTCTCGAGAGAACCCCACACGAAAAATTTTAGAGGAGTGTGACTCTAAAAAATTTGGTGAAAGATCTTCCAAACCTTTTCAAATAAGGCAGTTGGAATGTTTAAATGACATGGTCATTCAGCGCCAAAAAGTTGAAGAAGTAAAACCATCCTCTGTACCCCCATGGCTTATTCCCAAGATTTCCTTATGCTCTAAGAAAATAGACAAAAAACAACAGTCTGAGGAAGAGGTAAAAGCTCATTTTCTGGAGCATGACCGTAAACATGATGGGCAAGTGAAGATCTACACTGATTGGATCAAAGTCTGATAGTGGAAGTTGGTGTGCAGTTGTGCATGGGAATGAAATTTACGAGGCAAAATGCCTGAGTCAGCTTCCATATTCACTGCAGAGTTGTCAGCTTTAGTTAAAGCTTTAGAAATTATTCATAACTCGAATAAGAAAAATTTTGTAATATATAGTGACTCAAAAAGTGCATTAGATTCATTAAAGCAGCTGTATGCAATTCATCCTCTGGTACAAAAAGCCCAGGAGTGGCTCTTTTGGATTTCGTGTCGCAGGAAATTGGTATGTTTCTGCTGGATCCCGGCTCATGTTGGAATTCGCGGGAATGAGGAGGCAGACAGATATGCAAAGGAAGCGGCTGCGAGTAATTTGTATCAGATAACCAAAGTGCCACATATAGATATGAAGAGATCCATCAAGTCGTACATCTTGAGGAAATGGCAAGAGAGATGGTCCTCCCCTCTCTTAGCCAACAATAAAAAATATAAGCAGATAAGGAAAAGCATAGAAAAATGGCCCTCTTCTTTTCAAAAAGAGAGGAGAACAGAAATTGTTTTGGGGCGACTTCGTATTGGGCACACTAGGATAACTCATAAATTTATTTTAGAAGATGGAAGTGCACCAGTATGTGTTAGATGTGATGCTACCTTATCAGTTGAGCACATCTTGGTGCATTGTGTAAATTACAGAGAACAGAGGCAGAGATTCCACCTTGATGGAAAATCTCTTGCCGATGTTCTAGATGACAAAGCAGATATTTCTGCACTAGTGAGTTTTTTAAAATGTACTGAGATTTTTTATGAAGTTTAATTGATGGCGAATTTTAACTCATTGATTTTATTTTGTTTATTTTATTTTATTTTATATTGATTTTATTTTTATTTTTTGTTCATAGTCATCATTTTAAGTACCTGATTATTATTAAAAATTTTATTTGCTGTTTTTAATAAAGGTTAAATGGTGTTGAATGGATGTATGCATGTCAGTTTTTTTTCTTATTTATGTATTTGGTTTTGTGTGTGTGTGTGTGTTTGTGTGACTTCGGCTGTGGGATTCTTTGGTTGCAGTGTGAGTGGTTTTGATTGAGAGTGAATGGTTTTGGTTTGGTTGATATGTGATGTGAGATCGTCTTGGTCTCGGTGTTTTTAATTGCAGTTTTAGTTGGTCATTTGTGTGAGGTTTTGATTGATTCATGTATTCATTCATCCAATTCATTTCATTTAATCATATAATACTGCAGCGCTGAATGACCTTTGCAGGTCCCAGCGCTTGGGCTATGCCCTAAATTCCATAATCAATCAATCAATCAAACCTACCATATTAATTTAAACTACAGACCAGTAACTATTAATTTAAACTTTACAGACCAGTAACTATCACTCACATTCAGCAATAAAATAGGCAGAACTATCACATCCAGGACAGGTTGTCACTGGGATCCTCCTTAGAAACCATCGTGCTTGGCCCAAGACGTTTTCCAACTTTATTCAAGAATGTGGTGAAATGGCTCCAAATAAACTAAGCATTGAGGAGTGTGAATTATCATACTGCCATTTCCACTTTGGAAAAGTTATATATTAAGGCACCTAATGAAATATTCACCAAGCATTTACTTGCTACTCGCCAACAAAGGGCAGGAGAAACTTTTGGTGAGTTTTTGAGAGAATTCCGTAAATTAGGCAAGGACTGTAATTTAAAGGCAGTTAGTGCAGAACAGTACAGAGAAGAGCAGATCAGGGAGGCTTTTATAATTGGCCTGGCCTCAACTATGATTCGGCAGCGTCTTCTTGAAAATAAAACTTACAGGTAGCTTATGACCAGGGTTATTCTTTAGACCTTGCGCAACGTAATGCTAGTTTTTACAGTCATCCTTCCTCACGTTGGGCATACTGCTGCTGTGGTTACCCCTGATCGTGCTCTTATTGCAGATGATCATGTGAAGAGTGGACCAACGTCTGAGAGCTGTGAGGTAACTGCTGGAAATCAAGTATTGGCGGCTACTCTGTCCATGAAGAGAAAGTGCTTTTTTTGTGGAGGTCCCTATCATATTCGTGCACACTGTTCAGCTCGGGACTCCATTTGCAATAAATGTGGCAGGAAGAGGCATTTTGCAAAAGCGTGCCTGTCCAAACAATCTGTATATGGAGGTAAATCTACAGCATTTGATCCCTCAGTCATCTGTTCTTGCGGCTAATGCTGGGACCACTTTTCCTCAGAGCCTTTATCGGGCAGCTACCACAACAACAATCAGTGGACGGAAGTTTACAGCCCTTGTCGACTCGTGCAGTGATGACAGTTATATAGATGCAGATGTTGCATGGGAATTGAAGCTACCAATACATCCCACCGATAAAGACGTCGCTTTAGCACAGAAATCTTTGCATACAAACTCCAGGTTATGTCAATGTGGACTTGACTCTTCATCTTAATGGAGAAACTTATCCATCCACGCGTCTAGCAGTAATGAAGGATTTACGTTCGGGAGTATTACTTGGTCAGGACTTCGAAGAACAGAATCAGAAAGTGACTATTGAATACAGTGGACCGAAATCTGCGCTCAACTTATCTGGTGCCAACTCCTACTGTTCGTTGGCAGCCGCTGCTGTGGATGAGCCTTCTATCTTCCAGCATTTGTTACCTAATTGTAAGCCTATTGTCACCAAATCAAGACACTACTGTAAAGATGACAAAGAATTCATTGAAGCGGAAACTAGTCGTCTCTTGGCTGAGGGTGTTATTGAGGATAGCATATCACCGTGGAGAGTTCAAGTTGTGGTGGTTAAGGATCCCTTAAATCGACATAAGAAAAGGATGTGTGTCGATTATTCGCAAACTATCAACCTGTATACAGAACTGGATGCTTAATGGATATCCATTACCTCGGATTGACACCATGGTTAATGAACTTTCAACACAGAGTGTTTTTGACTTTTGACTTGAAAAGTGCTTACCACCAAATCCCACTAAAGGAATCAGACAAGAAGTATACAGCTTTTGAAGCCAACGGACGCCTGTACCAGTTCTGTAGAGTACCTTTTGGAGTTACCAATGGAGTAGCAGTCTTTCAACAAACTATGGATAAGTTGGTGAAAAATGAAAACTTACAAGGTGCTTTCCCATATTTGGACAATATCACTATTGCTGGACACACTCAAGAACAACATGATCAGAATGTGCAGTGCTTTCTTGAGGTCATCAACAAAAGGAACCTAACCCTCAATGCTACTAAAACTATTAAATCTGTGCGTACCATTAACATTCTTGGCTACTGTGTGGGGAATGGTGTTATAAAGCCTGACATGGAAAGACTCTGGCCTCTACAAGAACTACCACCTCCCACTAGTCAAGGATTTAAAGAGAGCAATGGGTATGTTTGCTTATTATGCTAAATGGATACAGAATTTTTCTGCTAAGATTCAACCGCTGGCAAGAGTAAAGAAATTTCCTTTAAATGTGGCAAGAGTAAAGAAATTTCCTTTAAATGAAGAAGCTTTTGAACGACTCAAACAGGAACTTGAAGGAGCATCACTACACTCTGTGGATGAAAATTTGCCTTTTGAGGTCGAATGTGATGCCTCTGAAGTAGCAGTCTCAGCAGTACTCAACCAGAGTGTCAGGCCTGTGGCCTTCATGTCTAGGACTTTACAAGGAAGTGAAGTGCACTATCACATCATAGAAAAGGAGGCCGTGGCTATCGTGGAAGCTGTATGTAAGTGGAGTCATTTCCTTGCTAGACAGAACTTTGATCTCGTTACAGACCAACGTTCAGTGGCCTTCATGTTCGATAACAGGAAACGCACTAAAGTTAAGAATAATAAGATCCAGGGATGGCGGATGGAACTTGCAGCCTTCAGTTATAAAGTACAATATCGCCCCGGTAAAGAGAATGTGGTTCCTGATGCCTTCACCCGAGCTTTTGGCGGTTCTGTGGTTTCCACGTCATTTATCCTCACTAAACTACATGGGAATCTGTGCCATCCAGGAGTGACTCACTTATTGCACTTTGTGAGATCGAAAAATCTTCCCTTTTCCACTGAGGACGTTAAGAAGGTCTGTGCTTCCTGCAGGATATGTGCAGAGTTGAAACCGAGGTTCTACAAACTCATCAAGGCGACACAACCAGTGGAGAGATTAACCATTGACTTTAAGGGACCAGTTCCGAGGGCCTCACACAACCCCTATCTACTTATTGTGGTTGATGAATATTCTCGTTTTCCTTTCGCTTTTCCGTGTCCCAACATGAACACAACTACAGTGATTAAGTGCTTAGAACAAATATTCAGCCTGTGTGGGATGCCTCAGTATATACATTCAGATCAAGGAACCTCATTCATGTCCAGGGAACTCAAAACCTATCTCGCACAGAAGGGAGTTGCAACAAGTCGAACTACCCCTTTTCACCCAATCGGTAATGGGCAAGTGGAGCGGCTCAACGGCACTGTATGGAAGTCAATCCAGCCGGCACTCAGGACTCAGGTCCCGAAATCTTCCTGATCAGCACAGGGAATTAGTACTCACTGATGTGATACATTCACTTAGATCCCTTCTGTCGACAGCAACTAATGTCACACCCCACGAACGGTTTTTTGGACTTCCACGCCGCTCATCCTCTGGGAGCTCTCTGCCATCATGGCTTATGTTGTCAGGACCGGTATTACTGAGGAGGTTTGTCAGAACAAGCAAAAATGAACCCCTGGTGGATGAAGTTGAACTATTAGATGCCAACCCAACATATGCTAACATTAGATACCCCAGCGGGCGAGAGTCGAGTTTCCATATGTGACTTGGCCCCATGCCCTAGGGACTATTCTGTTGCTGAAAGTCAAGAACTACCTTCTGTTCCATTGTCACCAGACACGTACAATCTCACTCTCCAGTGTCACCCACAACCACCCATCAAGAGTTTCTGGAGGGCATGGAAGATCACCCAGAAGCTGAGATTAGAACAGAGGCTGCATTGCCTCCAGTACGGAAGGGCTCCGGACCAATATGGATGGGATTGATTACTTATGAAGCGATGTAACCAATTTTATATCTAGAGAGGAAGAATATTATAAAATTGTTTTGTTCTTTTGCTCTTTCATACCTCATGCTGAACTGTTTGTCTGGTGATCTTTTCATACTTTGTTTACTTACCAGATGGAGGGACAGTCAGAGCAACGTACCAAGTAATTCCCTTTTCTGTTGTATTTCCTTTTGTTTATTTCCTTTGTATCTATTTGATTTAATTAGATTTACTTTGGGGATCTTATATAGTTTGTATTACATTTTGTTAGGACGAGCATAATTAAATACAGGGCCGGATAACAGGTTTATTGTGAATCCCGTTACAACAACTTGCCGCCAAGGACCAGCACCCCGGGCGCATCCCAACACAACAACGGAACCGAGAACTCAAAAACAAAAGACGTTCACAGCAGGGAATAGAATCAGAATTAACAAAGGATTACCTTTTTTTTTTTTTATCTAAAACTCTACATCCCTTATCCCTAGAAAAGTAATAATATTCCAATTTAAAACATCAGACAATTAAATGAATCAATACTTCCAAAATATGGAACAAATACGAAAACAAAACATGATAAATACAGCATACTTGTATATATTTATAAATCAAGTTGATCTGGAGGTTTACTTATTCGACTGGATCGTCTAGACATTGGTGGTTGTACTGAACACTCACTATCATTATTTACAGTTACTTCTATGGGTTCTTCAGCCCCACTATTATCACATGGTACATTAGTGTCTAAAATGAAAGCACTAAAATCACTCAAATTTACTGATGACTTAGAATTATTGGATAACACTTCTTTATTGGATTGGTTAAAGTCACCCATATATCTACGCATAATCTGATCTGCATGTCTTGTCCAATTAATATTACCAAAACTCTGTACTTCCACCTTATAATTTCTCAACCCAAGTACTTCCACAATCTTTCCTTCCACCCATGGCGAACCTTTCCCAAAATTACGAACAAACACAGCATCATTGACTTTACAATTTACCTTCCTCCTGGAAAATCTCATCCCTCATTTTCCTTAAAGATTTGTCTTTCAGTTTAACTGATTCAACAGTACCTTTGAAATTCCTACCTAACATTATTTCTGCTGGGCCTTACCCGTGGAAAAATTCACAGTCGTCCTATAATTATACAAAAAATCTACAAATTCTGGTCTGAATATCTCTCTTCTTAAATTTTCCCAGACCCTCCTTGAATGTTCTCACAGCCCTTTCAGCCAGACCATTGGAGGATGGATGATAAGGAGCTGGTGTTACATGCTTAATACTATTTTTACACAAGAACTCCTCCATCTCTTGAGAAACAAAATTTGGAGCATTGTCTGATACAATGTTATCAGGTATACCAAAATTACACAATGTATTCCTCAAATGACCAATGGTAACAGCTGATGTAGTGGAACTAGAAAACTGAGTATCCAAAAATTTACTATGAGAATCTACAATTATCAAAAAATATTTACCATCAATCGGTCCTGCATAATCTATGTGCAGTCCAGACCATGGTTTACCAACAATAGGCCAAGACAATGTTGGAGCTCGAGGATTTGTAAAATTCTTAAAACAAATGCTACAATTCTTTGTGACTTCTCCTATATCCTGGTCTATCTTTGGCCACCATACCCAATTCCTTGCCTCAGCTTTCATAGCATTTTTACCATTATGCTCACAATGCAAATGGTTCAAAACCTTACATCTTAACTCAACAGGAAGTCAAAACTCTATTTCTATACAATATTACATCATTATGGAGAGATAAATCATCTTTTCTTCTCCTTCCCAGCTGATTCCCATTTTTATATGGGGTTGCCGTTCCCATCTATTTCTATCCTGCACTTCTGCCTCATCAATTCCCTTCTCATGTAAGTCTCCTCTCACACAGTCCTCCCATCTCTTTCTTGGTCTCCCTCTTCTTCTTCCTTGAACCTCCATCCCCATAGTATGTCTCCCAGTGTGGTCCTCATCTCTCCTCAACAGGTGCAGTGGCGGCTCGTGGATCATTCACGGGGGTGCTGTTACTTAATTTCTTTTTTAGATTCCTTCATATTAACTGCATCAACACATGCATTTTATATATATATATATATATATATATATATATATATATATATATATATATATATATATATATATATATGATAGCCACGAGCCGCCACTGAACAGGTGTCCATACCATCTTAGCCTCCCCTCCTGCACTTTCTTTGATACTTCCACCACCTTAGTCGACCCCCTTGTGTAGTCATTTCTGATCCTATCCTCTCTTGTTACCCCCAGACATCCACCTAAGCATTCTCATTTCTGCCACATCCATCTTCTTCTGCTCTGTTTTTCTCATGCTTGCTGTTTCTGTACCAAACAGCATTGCTGTTCTTACCACCGTCTTGTGAAATTTTCCTTTTAACCTAAGCGGTACTCTTTTGTCACAAAACTCGAGGCCGCTCTCCAGTTGTTCCAGCCTGCCTGTACCCAATGTTTTACTTCTTCCTCCAGCGTTAAAAAAAGATCCCAAATACTGAAACTTATCAACTCTCTTTATTTGCTCTCCACCAAGCTGAATACTTTCTCTATCATCCCCCTCAGTGGTGGTGCACATATATTCTGTTTTAGATCTACTTATTCTCATTCCTCTGTCCTCTAGTACTCGTCTCCATCTTTCCAATTTCATTTCCAGATCTTCCCTGCTCTCTGCGCACAGAACAATATCATCCACACACAATATGTTCCATGGTACTGCCTCCCTTACTTCCTCTATTATAACATCCATCACTATGTTAAAGATAAATGGGCTCAGAGCCGACCCCTGGTGTAATCCTACTCTCACCTCAAAACCCTCTGTCTCCCCAACACTGCTCCTCACTCTGGTAAATACATTCCGGTACATCTCTTGTATCAATCGCACGTACTTCTCTGGTGTCATCTTCTCCCTCAGACTCCTCCATACCTCTTGTCTCGGGACTCGGTCATAAGCCTTTTCAAGGTCAAGGAATACCATATGTAGGTCCCTTTGGCTTTCCCCAAATTTCTCCATTAGTTGCCTCAGGCAAAATATACCATCTGTTGTTCCCCTTCCCTTCATAAATCCCATCTGCTCTTTACCTATTTGTACTTCTCTCAGTCTAGCATCTATCATCCTTTCCAGTATCTTCAGAGTGTGGGACATCAATCTAATGCCCCTATAATTACCACACTCTTGGACATTGCCTTTCCCTTTAAAAATTGGGATCAATATACTCCCACGCCACTTATTTGGTATCTTTTCCTGTTCAAGGATCTTTATCATAAGATTGCACAGTATATCCACTCCTTTATCTCCTAATGCTTTCCATGCCTCCACAGGAATCATGTCTGGTCCGGTTGCCTTCCCATTCTTCATCTTCTTCAGTGCATTTAGTACCTCTTGCCTAGAAAACCTCATTACCATGCCAATGTTCACTTGCCCATCCTCTCTTATTAGTCTATTATTTTCTTCATTTAACAAATGTTCGAAATATTCTTTCCATCTCTTCACAATGTCTCCCTCCTTTCTAAATACTACACCATCTTGACCTTTTATTTGTTTGATATGTGTAATATCTTTGGTGCTCTTATTTCTAGCCTTTGATAGTTTGATCATCTTCTTTAATCCTTTCTTTGTCCCCAGCTCATTATACACATCATCATACGACTTTGCTTTAGCTTGGGCTACCACCTTTTTCACCGCTTTGTTTTTCTCTCTGAACCTATCTCTGTCTCCCCCTGACTGTGACTCTTCCCATCTTTTCTTTGCCTCCTTCTTATCTTTTACTACTTTCTCAATGTTTTCATCCCACCACCAACTCTCCTTTTCTTCCCATATGATACCAGATGTCTCTCCTAGCAACTCCTTTCCATGGCTTCTTGTTACTGCTGCATTTCGTCCCCACCATTCTTGAACATCTTCAATCCCTATATCAATACCCCCCAAAACCCTCCTCTTAAACTCTCTTCTTATCCCCTACCTTCTCTAATTTTTACCATTTAATTTTCCTTATCCCTTTAGCTTTGGTTTTTCTTTCCCTTTTTAACTTCAAATCCATACATAGCAGTCTGTGTTGGGGGGCTACATGGTCATCTGGAATAACTGCACATTCTTGACCTCCACCAGCTTTATCCTTTTATACAGGAAGTAGTCTATCTGGGAGCATCTTCCCTCACTCCTATATGTTATTAGGTGTTCCCTTTTCTTCTTAAAGAATGTGTTTACTATTGCCATGTCGAATGACACAGCAAAGTCCACTACACTCTCACCTTCTGGTTTTCTCTCCCCAATTCCGTGGCCACCATGCACCCGACCAATCGCCTCATTTTCACTTCCGACATGGCCATTCAAATCTGCCCCGACTATCACCCTCTCATATTCTTCCAGTTCTTGCATTATTCCATCCATGTCTCTCCAGAAATTTCCCTTTTCTTCTTATGTGCAACCAACTTGTGGTGCATATGCACTTATAATATTCAGAATCTCTCCTCCATAACATATCTTCAATCTGATGATACGGTCATTCTTTCTATGCACTTCTATCACTGTATTCTTCAGTTCACTAGACAGTACTATGCCAACTCCATTTTTACCTTGTTCATTTGCTCCACTATAGTATAGCTTATACCTATCACCCAACTCTAGCTTTATTTCCTTTCCATCGCGTTTCTTGCACACACATAACATCCACTTTCTTTTCTCTCATCAAGTCGGCCAATTCTCTCCCTCTCCCAGTCATGGACCCAATATTAAGCTGACATACTCTAAATCCAATGTGAGCTCGCTTCTTTAGCTGCACCCGCTCTTGATGCAGTAGCCCTCGCCTTATCACAGAGTTAGGGCGATGTCTCTGTGCGTTGTTTATGGAGTACGCCCTAGCATTACCTCTTTCCATATTTCGGCTCATTCCATTTTTAGGTTTTGGCACAGATTTTTACAGCCGGATGCCCTTCCTGACACCAACCCTCCCTATTTATCCGGGCTTGGGACCGGCACCCATAAGGACTTGTTTGCCCCCCAGGTGGCTAGGTTGGAGAGATAAATCATCTTTTACTGAAGCATATTCCAGAAGTGACATATTATGTTCCTTTGACCATCCCAGCTTCAAACAATTTTTTAACTGAGACAATACAGCATCCTTATTGGTGAAATGTTTAACTGCCTGAAAAGAGATGTCATCAAAATCAAGTAATTCAACCAATTTAACATACTCAGCTGGTGTACCCGAATGAAAATCATCATCAAGTGGCAATGTGCTTAAGGCATCAGCAATTACATTTTCCTTCCCAGGTTTGTGAACTAATTCATAATCATACTGAGATAACAACAAAGCCCATCTTTGTATTCTAGAATTAGCATTACGTGGAATCTGTTTCCCTCTTCCAAAAAGTCCCAGTAATGGTTTATGATCAGTTCTAGCAACAAAATTCCTGCCAAGCAAAAAATATCTAAAACGTTTCACAGCAAAAATAAGAGCTAATCCTTCTTTATCTAACTGAGAGTAGTTCCTTTCTGCTTGAGATAGTTTTTTTACTTGCAAAATAAATTGTTTTTTTCTTGGTCACCAACCTTTTGTAACAAAACACACCCCACACCTACAGGAGATGCATCCACTTCAATGATCAAAGGACTATCCCTACCAAAACTAGTCAGCACTTTGGACTCTGAAAAATCTCTTTTAATGCCTTGAAATGCCTTCTGCTGTACTGAGGTCCATCTAAATTTTACATTTTTCTTCAACAAATCATACAAGGGAGCTAGCTTAGAAGAAAAATTCTTTACAACCTTGCAATAGTAAGTAAATATACCTAAAAAAGATTGAACTTCTTCAACAGAAGTAGGACATGGGCAATCTAAAATAGCTTTCAGTCCCTTTGAAGATGGCTTGACTCCTTCACCTGAGATGTGGTATCCTAAATATTCAATAGATTCAGCCTCCAAAACAGTCTTAGTCTTATTTATCTGTACATTATGTGCTTGCAAAAGTTCCAAAACCTTTCTTAATCGGTGATCAAGCTCCTTTTTGGTAGCACCACTTACAATAATATCATCTAAATAAGCAACTACACCCTCCACATTTGCCAACAGTTGAGAAATAAACCTTTGGAAAATACCAGGAGATGAGGACAAGCCAAAAGGTAAGCGCTTATATTTAAACAATCCTTTATGGGTATTATTTACTAAATACTCTTGACTTTTCTCATTAACAGGTATTTGAAGATAAGCATTCTTTAAATCAATTTTAGAAAAAAAACTTTCCCTTACCAACAACAGATAACAATTCCTCGATCTTTGGTAAAGGGTACCTGTCACAATGAATTTGTTTATTCAAAACTTTAAAATCTCCACAAATCCTCATTTCAACCTTATTTTCTTTCAAAACAGGTACAATAGGAACTGCCCATTCACTATGTGATATGGGTTCCATCATTTCATCCGCTACTAGCTTATCTAAGGCATCTTCAATCATTTTCTTGTAATAAAAAGGAACTGCGTGCTTTCATAAACTTTGGGGTAACATTACCTTTTAAATGAATCTTAGCCAAAATACCAGTAATAGGTTTACTGAATCTACCAAGTAATTATCTAGCAGCTTTTGTGCTCACATTAGCAACCTTTATTACTCTAGTACCTTCATCTATTCCAGCCAGATAAATACCCACTTGCTGCATTAAATCTTTACCACACAAATTTGTATTACAAGAATCAACAACATAAAATACCTGAGAAACCTTTGTGCCATTATAAAGTACAAGAGCTAACACTTTGCCTAAGACATCAATTTTCATAATATCATAAGCTCTTAGCTTTTTATTGCATGGTTCCATATTTAGTTTTAACCTATGTACCCACTCTTTGGTTATAGTGGACACGGCAGTGCCACTGTCAATCTCAAATGGAACTAAATTTGATTAATACTGAAATAAAATTCATCAGAATTAAGAGCAAAACCTTTCCTTTAACCATTAACAAACTATCATCACTGTTGTCTTCATAATCATCAATAGTTTTTACAGCCTTCTTACCTTCAGCCCTACTATTGGAAGCCTTATACCTAGGTTTAACACTACTAGGCCTATGAAGAGACAAATCTTTGTTTGCCTCTTTACACACCCTTTTTAGATGACCTTTCCTTTTACAAATGTTACATGTCAGATCTTTAAACCAACAGTCTATACTCTCATGAGAAAAACCACAATGCTTACAAGATGACTTTTCTTTTCTCACTGAACTAACCTGTGGCTGTGATTCGTTCCTCTCACCCACAAAAGCTTTTTCCATGTTCAAAATTCTTTCTAAAACTGTACTAGAGGTCATAGCTTGGAGATCAATATTCAAAGCAACTAAATTGGGAAAATATACTTCATTGTCCACTGCCATAAACAACTGATCTCTGACTCTTGAATCGAAATGATTACCAAAATTGCAATCTTTTGCTAAAGCCTTGAGGCCAGCATACAAACTATTCACTCTCATCCCTCCTTTTTTTCTTTGTTGAAAAGCTATAAGGCTACGATGATAAGAAGATTTCACAATGCAATGTGATTTCAATACAGCTAAAAGGTCATCGTAAGTCTTTGTATGGGGTAAATCAGCACACAAATTACCCAGTACACTAAAAAACATCAGTTTAAATTGCAATTGACACTAGCAAAACATTTTTCTTTTTGTTATCTTCCTCAATTCCAAGATACTAAAATTAGCTTCTAATAAACTAAGCCAAAGATCCAGGGTTATCTGAGAAGAATTAAACCAATCAATCTTAATCGGAGTAGTCTCGCCATCGTGAACATAAGTGCAAGATTAAGCAAAACTGTAGGTAGCAGCCTATGTGCCAAGTAAGGTAGGGTAAAAACACAATAAATCGAAGCATCAACTAGTACAGCTTGGGGAATTGAAAATCCTCACCCCTAGCATAGGCGAACACTGCCTAACCTCCGAACCATCGCCGTCAATCAACTGGCCTTACGGAAGTGTCCGCAGTCCTGGTAGGCTACGCTGAACTACTCAATTCTGGAAAATCTTTACATCCACATGAAGTTCTTGTAGACCCTATGATCCTCTGCATGGATTCTTGTCGCCATTTGTTAGGACGAGCATAATTAAATACAGGGCCGGATAACAGGTTTATTGTGAATTTCGTTACAACATCTTGCTGCCAAGGACCAGCAATCCCTGGCGCATCCCAACACAACAAAGGAACCGAGAACTCAAAAACAAAAGACGTTCATAGCCGGGAATAGAATCAGAATTAACAAAGGATTACCTTTTTTTTATCTTAAAACTCTACAACATTTATTATGGGGTCATTGCTAATTATATTCATGGTTGTTTCAGCCTTTCAGGTAATAATCTACTGAAGTTTAAGTTGAATAAAGCTTGGATAGCAACAGACAAGCCTTTTAATATCACAACAGTGACCATTCGCCGCCGCCGCCGCCTCCCAAAAGTACCTTCATTTTTACATGACATGACAAAATAATGGTGTTGTTGGAGCAGGTAAGGAACTCTTAACTAACAAGCATCACACCAGACAAACCATAAATATAGAGCCTATGATACAAAAACCCGCGATTATAACATCGAAAATCGAAATTTCCTTATAGAAAAAATAAGTTCAGTCTGAAGATTGCCATTTAAACGCTATAAAAAAAATCACGAATAATGAGCAGACCACACTTCACATTATACACAATAAAAAGGGGGACATGACTAACAAATTCTGCAATTTTCCCGGTGCTCCTACACAGACCAAACTAATATGATACTAAACCTTTATTAAAGATGGTATTCTTCAGTTCTGTTTGAATTCGATAATGTATTTTAATTTTGTGTGGGGTTGTTGTGGCATTATAGTCTTGTTTACAAGAAAAACTAGGAGCGTGCAAAAAGCCTGGCGGTTGCTTGGGCTGCTTGAGCCCCTGCCCTTTTTCTACTTCATAGCTAAGTGCCATTTTTGTCAGAAATAATTTAATTGGGTCATATATACATAGGCCGATTTATAATGGACAAATATTTGTCAAAAACAAGGAGAACGATGTCCGTCTTGTCCTCTCAATTCTGTAAGAGATGCTTAAAATTTAGGCAACATATCTTTTAACAACAGCAACTGTGGAGCTCTCCATTTCCAAGCTCAAGCTGGTTAAGCATAGGTTGCGTAGCCTGCCTGGAGAAGAGAGACTCCGATCTAATGCTGCTAAGCATTCAGAAAGACATCACAGTTGATAAGGAAGGGGTCATAAATATTTTCGAACATACGACTAACAGGAGAATGCTAGGCACTATGATCTTTGAGGTTTATTATTAGGCTGTAGCATCCATATTCTTTACCTAAGCTATATCAATTTAAGTTTTGATGATTACGAAAATAATTAATTTTGTTTTTCAGTAAGGTTGAGTTTTGTTATTAATAATATCTTGAAAATCATATAATGGAAATAGGCCACGTTAAAGGAATATCGTATATTACTATATAAATGTAGCATATGAAACATGGCAGATTTCATTTTCAAAAACTAAAGGCACGTTTACACGGGGATAGTTTACAGGCGTCAGCAAACTATCCCCGTGCAAAGGCAAAGTTAGTAAACTGTCCTGGAGAGTTTACTGTCCAGTATAGTGGCATGTAGAATTGAAATCCCGGCTACTTTACTGGCCAGTGGCCACTATCCGGACACTTGAGCTACTGGCGCCACTAACTATTCCCGTGCAAAAGCAAACTTTCCCAGTTGTCACTTGCCTTCAGAAGGATCATCATGTCAGAGAAGTGGAATACCGAGGTTATAATGAAGTTTTTGGATAAATACGAGGAATTTGAATGTTTGTGGAACATTAGACGTAACGATTACATGAATCGCAATAAGCGGGATGAAGCTCTTCAAGAAATGAGATGCTCTGATTGAATTAGAAGTAAACATTCCCAACCTTGATTTTTTAAGAAAGAAAAATCAAAACTCTGAAGTGCGTTTTAGGCGAGAGTTAATAAAAGTGGAAAAATCTAAGAAAAGTGGAGCAGGAGTAGAGGATATTTATCATCCTCGACTGTCTTGGTTTAAGAGAGCCGATTCATTCTTACGGGATGTAAAAATAAGCCGAGCCTCACCAACAATTTGGTAAGTTTTTTTTTTGTGAGTTTAAAAATCATACTCTATAAAATACACATATGAAGCAACAAATAGCTTGGAGTGAAATTATCAGTGTTCTGATCAGTCATTTAATAGTAGACTGGAACTCTGAAGAAATATGAGAGTGATGCAAGGCTGTCCTCAGATGCCAAGAACCGTAATATTATTTCAAATTTTAATCTGGCTGGTATTACATTCCTCATATGTTTCCTATATTCTGAAGGATCTTCGTTTGCTAATTCACGAACTAAAGTACTACAGCCTCCTAATATATCCCTTCTTTGAATCACTTTTCTCGCCCACTTTTTCGGCTTCTTCCTTTTCTTTTTGGCGAGGAACTATACTTCCTTAGCGAGAATGACATAAGCGGCATCAATTGCTTCATTTGTGTCAGAAGACATCTTGCTCGCTACTGGCGGCAACTTGTGCCCAAAACGCTGTCCTCGTGCAAATGCTTACTATCCTGGAAAGTTTACTTGCCGCTAGTTACTGGCGCCAGTGAACTATCCCCGTGTAAACCAGCCTTAAGAGAGTGCTCTTCTTTCCAGTTGACTGACTTGAGCCTCTGCCATAGTGATAGTTTGTGCACAGTCCTTGAAAAGCCGTGTCGCAGTTTTGTTCCCGATCTTCGTGTCAGGCATGATCTTTTCAAGGCAAATAGGCATTTTGTGGAAAAAAAAAAGATGTTGAAGTTACTGAAGATCTTTTGGGGTAACAGCGAGTTTCGGTACTCTGTAGAAACCTGAAACGGATCTGCCAGGGTGGGCAGTTGTAGAGTCTAGAGAATACTTTACCAACAGGTCGTTGAAAATACCCCTCGTGCTTGACAAGGATGTCGGAATCGAGTGACTGTATTATGGTCTTCAGAGTCTGTTAACGGGAGTTCGATTGATGTTAGCTTCCTAACTTTGTTTTTGTGATTTCTTGTCGAATGGCCCCAAAGTTTGGTGGTAGGCCAAGTTTAACTGGACTTAGGTAGTTACGATGACGGCGGTCTGCAGTTGCTGGAAGAACTGAGGTAAGTTGTTATATTATATTCAATACCTAGGTAGTAGGGCTACCTACTACTAGCTACCTAGTAGGTAGTATAGGCTACTAGTAGTAGCTAGTATTTATCTACTATTTAGGCTGGGTATCATTGAACCGAAATCATAAGTGCTTAGATAAAGCATTTTAATGGAGAGTGTGATGTAATGGCATGATTTAAGAAATTGAAATTGTTTAGGGTAAAAAACCGCATGGTACAGGGGTGGACCATGTACGATCAACGTGAACAACCCCAAAAAAAGTACATTAGGTATAACGCTTCCTGACATCGGAGATGGGCATCAGTAGCTACTTGTTGTTGGTGAGAAACGGAGCTAAAGACCTCTATTCTCCTCTCGAAGTAAGTATTTTCTCCAAAGTTAGAAATTAAGGCCAAATTTTAAGATTTAAACAGAGGGTAGTGAAAAGGGTGTCCACGGCAGTGGAAATCTCACCAAAACACTTTCAACATTTTTACTTACAACTCGAAATATTTAGAAGATTGACGCCATCTCGATGTTTATGGAGTCGCTTGTGTCAATAAACTTCCCATTTCCTGTGATAAATCCGCACACCACTTGTACCCACAGATACTGGGGCACTTTCATCACAACAATTGGAACACGGTCCCTAACCGGCTTGTTTGTTAGTAAAATGTTATTGTTATAATACAATTAAGTTTGTTCATACTTACCTGGCAGATATATATATAGCTGTATTTTTTTCTGAAGTCCGACAGAATTTAAAAATTCGCGGCACACGCAGTGGGCGGGCGGGGGGGGGCAGGTGGTAGTACCCATTCCCGCCGCTGGGAGGCGGATATCAGGAAACTATTCCATTTCTATTCATATTTATCCAGTGCCACTGTCTCCTGAGGGGAGGTGGGTGGGCACTTTAATTATATATATCTGCCAGGTAAGTATGAACAAACTTAATTGTATTATAACAATAACATTTTGTTCATGAAACTTACCTGACAGATATATATAGCTGAATCCCCACCTTCGGATGGTGGGAGAGACAGAATAGGATTTTTGGGAAACTAAATTAAGTAGATGATATACATCTGGTTCCTGACCTATTAGCATAGCCGACTTCGTGATTACTGTCACCAAAAGTCTGCTCTGCGGTTACTGAGAGTGCCAGCGAGGTAGAGACTTGTAATGCTGGTGCGCTCTAGATGATCTGTCAACGGGGGCGTGACCACAATGTGACTAGACCATATGACCATACTTCTGAGGGCACCGAAGCTAAAACCACCACCTGACCTAACCTATCAAAGTTAGTTCCATAACTTCTAGGCTAAAGAAAAGGAACGCGCCTCAAGCGACCAACCCTTCAAAGTTAAAAGCACACCTATCCTTTTCTATAGGATAGGATTCGTGTTGCTTCCTGCACCCAATTATATATCTACGGATATGTATGGTCCTAGCGACTTACGGATCTGAAATGGTCGTCTTCACATCCCGTCGGGAATGTGAAGCGAACACAGAGTTGCTTCGCTAAAGCGTGGACTCAGGATGTTACTGAGTGCATGCTCTGTTGAAATGCTCCGAGGCCGCGCCCTCACCTCTTGAGCATTCATATTAAGAAAAAATCTCAAATCTTTATGCAAACATAATGAATGAGACCTCTTAAAAGAACTCCTTGGCTATAATGCCAGGGTGTTCTTGGACCTGAACCAGTCTGGTCTTTTTACGGAACACCGCAGATTGTCGAGAGTGTGAAGCGAACCCAGAGTGCTTCGCTAAAGCGTGGCACTCAGGATGTTACTGAGTGTCATGCTCTGTTGAAATGCTTCCGAGGCCGCGCCCTCACCTCTTGAGCATTGATATTAAGAAAAAAATCTCAAATCTTTATGCAAACATAATGAATGAGACCTCTTAAAAGAACTCCTTGGCTATAATGCCAGGGTGTTCTTGGACATGAACCAGTCTGGTCTTTTTACGGAACACCGCAGATTGTCCGTGACCTTGACTTTCTATAGTTTTATCAAGATAAAACTTGAGAGACCCTACAGGGCACAGGACTCTCTAATGCCCTTGCCCAATAATTTGTGCCATACCCTTGGTCTCCAAGCCTTCGGGTCAAGGGTTAGACAGGTTTTGGCGTTCTTATCACGAACGGAAGGCTTAGAGGACAGACCGCATTATGTCTTTAAAGCCAAAACCTCTGATGATGGCTAAAACCTCAACTAACCCTCCTTGCCGGGGGCTTAGAGCGGTTAGAATATTAGCCTTTCTGGTCACGTGTATTAAGTTCGCAGAAAGGATAGGTCGAAATGCTTTTGTGGCATCAGAAACTCAGAACTACGTCTAAGTTCCATGCCGGAACCTTTGATCCAGAGAATTTCAAGATCTCCACAGACCTCAAAGATCGTGAAGCTTTGTTGTTTTGACAGAACCGAATCTCTGAGGCCTAGAGGCCGTCAACAACATATTTGCATATTCTACAATAGTTAGGACTTCTATCCTTATCTCATACTTCATACGGAAAGATAGAACCATAACGAAAATTCACAGAGGTCGAGGAGGAGGAAAACAGTCATTTCCCTTCACTATCTCCAGAAACGGCCCCCTCCGATTGAAACTGAAAATAGGCAGCACTGCTTCTTGCCTTGGCCAAGAGACTGCCATTAATCTTGAAGATCTTATTGCTTCTCGATAGTCTGAACGCCTTCAGACTCAGAGAGGAGAGATATTAGATACTTCACTAAGTGACGATGTTAGATTACACCGATTCTCTCGGGAAGGGTCTTTGGACAATTCTCTGAATTACCTGACCTCTGTGAATCCACCTCTTAGAGGCCAACATGTGGCGACTAAAGCTAATCCTCTAGGATCATGAATAAGGGAACACTTAAGAGGAAGCTCCTTCGTCTTCAATATTACGAAAAAACTTAACGAAAGGACGCCCTCAGTCTCTCCTCACTTTCGACATACTTCTAAGTGAGGATTACTCAGACGTCAGTAGTTGTTGCCTTCGATCGAGAAGACCCCCACGGACGTGCACTAGTTTAACGAACCTCTTGAGGATCGTTACGTTCCGTGCCCAAGCCCATAACCAATTCTCTCTTCTCGAGCTATGAGAGAGCTGAGAAATTATCCGAGATGATTTGGGCCACTCGATCCAAACTCAACCTTCGAGGAACTGGAGAGCGACCAATTGGCTTCCAATTCTTTCAGACAATGTGCCAGAACAATCTGTTCTCTGTTCGGATGTCTGGCACCCTCTCGCTATCACCCGAGGTGATCCTCAAACCGTTGAGAGAAAATTAGAATTACAAAGATCTTTGATGTTATTCCAATTTCTTCGTGAGGAAAATTTGTAGAGGTCTGAATTGCTGTTATTCAGGGAAAACAAACAAGCTTCTCCAGCGAGGAAATGGTCCCCAGCCAAACTCATCCATTCCCTCACTCAGCCTGCTTCCTTCCCTAAATAAGGCTGCGCTTTGCCTAAGCAGGAGAGCATTATTATAGTGCTATGCTGCGGTAGATTCGTACAGAATGTTACCGTGCGGTAAACCCGCACCTAACAAGTATAAGAAATATCTTGTTGAAATATTCTAAGTAAACGGCAGGTATGATCATTCAAGATTACTAGAAATTTCCTCAACCCGAGGCTAAAATCCATGATTGTAGGGCAGAGAGACGGTTTATTCAGCCATTCCCGCAAGGGAGAGAGACGTAACCAACCGCGCATGACACCGAGCTAGCCGGTACTGCGTAGATCACAGTAACATCAGCCTTGATGATCGTCTCGCACTATGTGCCTGAGTTGCCAGCTACTCCTTTTACGAAGGGATAGGTATGATGAAATTATCGAGCAAAAGGAAAACTCTCAAGCAGGCATATTTAAACGAAACAAAATTCGCTAAATACAGAAGCTGAGTGGTGTTGCAGTTCAATTAGAATACTTCTCGTCTAAGTCGCAATCCGTAGAATAACTAGGATATGCGCCCCTACCCTCGGACAATTCAACTGCTTAGTAGAATCATGTCGCGAGGTTAATATACGTAGTATATTATAGTATCTGAACAACGATCTCCATCCCTTAAATTCTTTCCTTCAAGAAAACAAAATAAGGATGGAGATCGAACCACGATTCGATCTCTATCAAAAAGAGTGAAGGAGAAGTCTTCTCGAAGGAAAGCTTCAATGGTGAACAGAATACTATCTGCCTGAGGGGTTGCCAGCTACTCCCTTTACGAAGGAATAGGTATGATATTATCGAGCAAAAGGAAACTCTCAAGCAGGCCTACTTAAAACGAAACAGAATTCGCTAAATACAGAAGCTGAGTGGTGTTGTCGTAACAATACCTGAAAAGTTGTTCTTACTCCGAAAACTCTTGGAAGGTTGAAGGGAGTGTCAAATAAAATACATTAGAACAACAGTTCTTTCGGCTTCTATCCGCAGAGGTAAATACGATATGCGTATATGACTTGACCCATGCGTTAGCAAAATGACGCAAAGATAAACTACGTAAGTATTGTAGTAATTTGAACATCGAATTCTCTACTACATCTTTCCTCGACGAGGAAGAGAGAAAGAAAGGAAAAACGACTGTCCACGTTCTAATGAACGAGACTTTTAAAAGAACTCCTTGACTCTTTGCCAAGACTTTTCCAAGAAAAGGGAGTAATATTCAGAATAGAGATCATCAAGAGAGAACCGAGGATCGAAACAGACCGTGCAATGTTCTTATTGATTATTGGACAAAAGACTTCCTGGATAGTCTACAAGTCTTTCTCTTAACCCCGGATGAGCCTCTGAAAATGAATGAGAGCTCTTCCGAAATTTGTTAAAGAATTTATCCGCTTAAACGATAAAAACGTAAAATCTATGTCAATGAGAATACCCCCATTTGATGAGGGGTCCCCCACTTAAATGACAATGGGGAAAAAAACGTCCTGACTTGGACAAAACTATTAGCACTTTGCTAATAGGGGAAAACCCTTTAACATGACCGAAAAGTCACCCAGGAATCCGAGTATATAATCTTCCCGATTGTTCTCAAAGAAATCGATGAATTTTTTTTTGAGGAAAGAGGATTTTTTCTTCGAAGAAAAAATTCGGGTATGTCTGTCCGCTAACTCCGAATCCTTTAAAAATTTCTGTAAAGAAATGTCCTCAACAGCAAATAAGACGCCTTCAACCAGTCTTTTCTCTCGCAAAGCGTCCTGGCGAATGTCCACAAAAGCGTCCTGCTGAGCGTCCTCAAAAGCGTGCTGGAAAGCGTCCTGCTGAGCGTCCTCAAAAGCGTCCTGCCGAGCGTCCTCAAAAGCGTCCTGCTTAGCGTCCTGCTGAGCGTCCTCAAAAAACGTCCTCCGCTTAGCTACGAGAGTGTCTGAGCAGAGAACACCAAGTCTTCTGAACGACGTTCAGAGAGGAACTCGTTGAGCGCCTTGATGCATGCAAGGCCCGCCAAGAGGCGTCCTGGCGAGCGACCTTGCCAACATCTCAATGTTATGACGAACCGCGTTTTTGCGTATGACATTGAATATTTTTAAGGGACGTCCTCATGCGGAGTCTCCATGGAGAGCCGCACGCTGCTCCTGAAGAGTGTGAACACTAAAGGAAGACGTATGGCTTTCGTCTTTCGCAATGTGCTTGCCGAGCGTCCTGGAGAATGTCTCTACTTATAGGACGTCGAGCACCTCCAAAAGCTTCCTCACGTCTAAATTGCCCTTCTTATGCCGACCAGAGACATAAGTTGTTTGTTTACTGTGCAAAGCAGCTTGCCGGCCATCAAACTTATCAGCTTGCTTTTTCGAAGTAAAGCGAAACGTTACATAACGTATACGGAGCGCCATGAGGAGAGGAGACGAATACTGAGTTGCTCCTCCAAAAGGTGGAATCAAGAATGTCCTTGATTACCAAATTCTTTTGGAATGCTAGCGAGGTTGAAACAGCTCTAACTTCATGAGCGTTCACTCGCAGGAGGCTCAAATCACTCTTCTGGCAAGATGAATGAACCTCCTTAATAATGTATAAGTGATATATACATGAGCGTTCATATACATGAGCGTTCACTCGCAGGAGGCTCAAATCACTCTTCTGGCAAGATGAATGAGCCTCCTTAATAATGTATGATGTATACATGAGCGGTCACTCGCAGGAGGCTCAAATCACTCTTCTGGCAAGATGAATGAGCCTCCTTAATAATGTATAAATGATGTATACATGAGCGTTCACGCGCAGGAGGCTCAAATCACTCTTCTGCAAGATGAATGAGGCTCCTTAAATGTCCCTTAGGAAAAAGAGCCAGTGCATTCTTGTAAAAGGGAAAATGTGGTCTCTTTTACTCTTTCATCCTCTCGTGACGAGAGAGAGGACGTGAAGCGTCCTCTCTCTAAAGCTTCTTTAGGGGGCGCGAGTCCTTCCGAGAACTCCAAACCCCTGTGGGGTGGGGAGGACGCCCTCGGAGGACGAGAAGCAATCCTTCAAGATTCGTGCACGTGGCACGATCTTTAGCAGCCTGGGAAGCGTCAACAGGTTTCTGCCGAAGGGACGCCAGATCGGTGGGGGGGAGCCCCTGTAAACCTCATGCGGCTTTCGGACATGCCCTCTCCCTGAGTCATGGAGTCCGACAGAGGTCCAGGCCTAGAGGCATTATGGGGCCGATCTGACGCCCCTCCACAAGGGGCACTAAGGGCACTTACACTTCACTGCACGATTGGAGAGCGAGCCACTTTAGTCTAAAGATTAACTTGATGTAATCCTCTAGCAGACACTTCTTCTAGGCCCGTAAGCCATACCACAGGGTTAGGCAAAATAAAATCTACAGGAGGTTAGAAGGTTCATTATTTCTAACTTCTGTTTACTGTGGAGGAAAACTCCTGATTCTAACACGCTCTAAAATCGGTAAATGAATCCTCTTCTTCCGTAATCAGTCACACATTACACTAATTACCTTGTGCAAAGAAAACATGTAAACGTCATATATTACTAAGCGAGGTGTCTACCGAAAGTTCCGGTAGCCTCACCTTACCATGCAGACAACAAAGTCTGAAACTAGGCTAACTAGCTTCAGACAAAAATCAAATGCAATGAAAAAAAATTTACGATAGCGTATGCCTAGCCACAAAATCCAAGTTAATAATCGAAAGAATAATTAGGATACTTAAGTGGGGCTAATGAAAGTTTTTCAAATCCTAGGCAGGAGGTCTGTAAACAGTTGTTTACGACCGGCGACAGAAAAAAATAGAATAGAAAATGGGAATATTCCTGATATCCGCCTCCCCAGCGGCGGGAATGGGTACTACCACCTGGCCGCCCACTGCGTGTGCCGCGAATTTTTAAATTCTGTCGGACTTCAGAAAAAAATACAGCATATATATAATCTGTCAGGTAAGTTTCATGAACAAACAACTGTTTGTTTTTCCGATTACGTAATACAAAAACCCTCGGTCCTTTAACAATAGGGAAGTAGCTAGCGGCAGCTGGCAACGGTCGTAAGCTTCGAAACAAGGGGACAAGGGGAGAACGGTAGTAATGCTTGTCCGACAGGCGCGACTGGGAGGTAAACAAATCACTTTTGCTTTCGGCCGCGGGTGTGAAGGACGTGTTCGTCATCGCTCTGCCCGCTTCATCGTCGTATGCTTTGTTTTTATTGTGTTTTCTACTAATGGTTTGTTTGACTTGAAAATGAAACTGTAAGTACACTGTTTTCATTTCATTACTTAATTATGAACCAACATGGAGTTATCGCCGTAGATGCGGCGATTTCCTCTCTTTTCATGAATTGAACCCTTGAATTAAGTCTCGGTGCCGAGGGCGGGCGCGCTCGCGCCCGAGTCATGTATTTGGGAGCGAAAGTTGTGTAATTGAAAAATGTAAGTACTCTTTTCATTATATTTTGCCCTGTGCGTTCGTTACCGAGAGTGTGATTGCGCTCGGCACGAGCCTTTTAATTTGTATAATAGAATGCAATGAAAAAAGTGGATTCGCAATTGCAATATTCTTTTCATTTCATTTATTTATTTGCATGATTTAATTGGACAATCGTTACCGGGAATTGATCCTTACGATTTTTTTATGTGAAAGAAAACGCAAGTGCAGTATTCGTTTCATTTTAATTTATATTTATGATAGCATCATATATGGTCAAGTTTCGTTCTTACCCGGGAATTGATCCTTCCCGATTTAATGTGAAAGAAATCGTGCAGTAGTTCGTTTCAATGTAATATATTTTAGAGTAGCATAATTTATTGAAGTTTCGTACCCGGGAATTGACATTTTCCCCTTTAAGTCTATGAGTGAATCGCAAGGGCAGTATTCTGTTTCATTTTCATATTACTTTTCACTGCTGTGCGGGGGTAGGGGAAGCGAAGGTCTGCAGGAAGTCGTCGGAAAGCTCTCCGCGACTCCCTTGGTATCCGATTCTTCGTCTCCTTCCTGCCCCCCCCCCCCCGCTCAGCTTCTTCGTTGTATTTTGTATTTGGGGTCTTCCTTGCGTTCGGGGTGGGGCATGTCTTCCCCCCGTGCGTGAGGGAACCCTCTTACTAATCTATCTATGTTACCGCAGGTGCTACATCCGTGGGAGACGACCTTGGACAGGTATGGACCAACCGCGGAGGTGGCAGGGCGTGCCTAGCATCCACGGGCTGCTGCAGCGTCTAGCGAGGTCTGGGGCGGTCTCCACTACTACCACGGCCGCTTATGCTGCTCCCCCCCACCCCCCTCCTGGTCTACCACTCCCCATGCTGTGTCGATGACGCCGTCTGCCGCTACTAGGGCCGCAGCCGTACGAGGTGGGGTTGCCGCCGCCGCTGTTTTCTTCGTGTTGCCTGCCCCAGACTTCCGCTGTTCCAGCAGCTCGCCCCTGGGACCGGCCGCCAGGACCCAGGTTCCGCTGGCTGCCGATGATTCTACGAGGCGAATCGCTGGGCCTGCCGTACCTGCCGCTGATGTGATTCCCGCTGTTGGCTTGGCTGTCCCTTCTGGGTCTACCGCTGCCGCTGTTCCTGCCGCTCCTGAGCTGGTGCTGTTCCTGTCGCTCCTGA
>NC_087206.1:37210565-37234885 GCF_015104395.2 Macrobrachium nipponense
TTTAATGAAGTAAAGGATTTGTTGTCTAATACCTTTTACTGACAAAGTACCACCTTTTTCTCCTCATGAAGAGAGCACCTGAGGATCTTGAAGAAGTACGAGATAGAAAGGCTCTAAGAGTTGATACTGGGCAGAGAGAAGGATCCTGTGGAAGTGGGATAACCTTCCAAGGAGCCCACCTTGCAAGAGGATCCTCATTTTTGGCTAAAAAGCTACGATCCAGGAGCAAGTAGAACTTCTCCTGATGGGAGGAATTCCACATGACCCGCATCCCTGGATAGAGCCGACAGTTCTGAAATTCTAGCTCCTGAGGCTAGGCTTAATAAGAATAATGTCTTCCTCAGGAGCATTATGAATGTACAAGATGAGTTGTCAGTATCTGAAGCTAGTTTGAGGACATCATTTAAGAACCATGAAACTGTAGTAGGCCTCTGAGAAGGTCTAAGTCTAGCACAGGCTTTATGGGATAGATGTGAAATAAGATTCAGTCAGATCTATCTGAAAACCTACTTGAAAGATTTTCTTCAAAGCCGATTTATGAGTGGTAATAGTGCTAGCTGCTAAACCTTTTTCAAACAGGATCTGAAAAAGGATATAGCCAGATTAACTGTCATGGTTGTAGTGTTCGATTCTCTCAAGAAAGATGCTAATTTTTTAACAGCTGAGTCATATTGTCTAATGGTTGACTCTCTCTTATCTGATTCTAGGAAGAGAATATTCTGTGGATCAATATCAGCATCTTTATTAGCCGCAAACTTCATGAAGTCCATAAAGTTAGGGTCTGAGAATTCCTGAGGAAGCGAACACAGTCCTCATTTGTACTGATTGTGATAGCTTGGGATTGGGGATCCGTTGAGGTCGGAGACCCAATTCCAGAAGAAGAGGATACCAGTTGCCCTTGGGCCATGTCCGGTGCAATCAGAGCTACTATCCCTTTGAAAGACCTTAGTTTGCTTAGGACTTTCAAGAGAAGATTCACTGGAGGAAAAAACATAATTCTCCTCCACTGATTCCAATCCAACGACAGGGCGTCCGTGGCATAAGCCAGAGGGTCCAGGTTGGGGGCCGGGCATCATAGCAAGGGAGCTTGTGGTTCGCTTGTGAGGCGAAGAGATCCACTTGGAGACCTGGGACTCTCAGGCTTACCCACTGGAATGACCCGTCGTCTAGAGACCACTCTGATTCCAGAGGAACTGACCGGGACAGGCGTCTGCTATACATTCCTTACTCCTGCCAGGTGAGTGTCAGACAGATGCCATTTGTGTTTGTTTGCTAATGCAAAGATGGCTATCATGACATGATTCACATGCTTGGATTTGACCCTCCTCTGTTGATGCAATGAACTACCACTGCACTGTCCAAACTAGCCTAGATGAGACTTCTTCGGGGGAAGCAGTCTCTTCAGAGTAAGAAATACTGCCATTGCTTCCAACACGTTTATGTGGAGCTGGCGAAATTGAACTGACCAAGTCCCCTGAACCTGTTTGAACTGAGAGTATCCCCCCCACCCGGACAGGATGCATCCGTGTGAATGGTTAACACTGGAAGGGATATTGAAGGGGTACTTTCTTGGCTAAGTTTCTTTACTTTTGACCAAGGCCGTAGTTGATTGCGGAGGATCTGTGGGATTACTGACAACTTGTCTCGATATTTGGAGTTTGCTCTTGACCGCCAAATTCGATTTATATCTTTCAGCCTTGCCTTCAGAAGGATATCTGTTACCGAAGCAAACTGAAGGGACCCTAGGATTCTCTCCTGGTTTCTCCTTGACGTTTGTTTGCATTTGAGAAATTGCCTGACAGATTTTGCTATTTCCTTCCGTTTGGCCACTGGAATTGACAGATTGTGGGAAGACAAATCCATGGATTCCTAGCCACTGAAACGAGATTCCGGAGTAAGTCTGGATTTCGTTTTGTTTTATCTGGAACCCCAGATGTTCAGAAAGTGAACTACCTTTTTGGTGGCTTTGAGACATTCCTCGACTGTTGGTGCCCAGATCAACCAATCGTCGAGGTATGCCGCTACCATGATTCCCTGAGCTCTCAATTGTTGTACAACCACTTCTGCTATTTTTGTAATACCCTGGGGGCTACATTCAGACCGAAGGGCATCACTTTGAATGAGAATGTTTGATTTCCTAGCCTGAAATCCTAGGAATGGGCGGAAGTGCCTGGCTATAGGGATATGATAGTATGCGTCTGTAAGATCGATGGAGCAGTGACGGCTCCACGCGGAAGTAAGGTCCCTTACTTGCGAGAGGGTAAGCATCTTGAACTTGTCGCAACGAATGAAAGAGTTTAGCTTTGACAAGTCTAAGATTACCCTTCTTTTTGTTGAGCCTTTCTTTGGCACGCTGAATAAGCGACCTTGAAATTTTAGATGCTTGACTCTCGCAATAGCTCCTTTCTGAAGGAGTTCTTTCCGCGTAATCTGTCAAATTCCTCTGACGGTATCTGGTGGAATGATTTGATTGGAGGAGGATCTTTGATCCAACTCCAGCCCAATCCTTTGGACACTATGCTCTGTGCCCAATTGCTGAACCCCCACCTGTGGCGGAAGAGGAACAGCCTCCCTCCTACCTGGGGCGCCTCATTGTTGATGGGCGGGTTGGCCACCACGCCCTCCTCTGAACTGCCTGCTCCTTGTCGCCCTTCCTGCGCCACGCTGACGAAAGTAACCTCTCGCCCTACCTCTCGGCTGTTTGTAGCCTTGAGCCTCATATGTAGGGTTGAAGGCGGCGGAGATAGCGTAGGAGGTGGATGGCTGTGATTGAGGGGACAACAGGAGGATGGGCTGGTTCTGCTTCGAACTAGCAGGTTGTCCTTGTTGGGTAAACCGGGACCGCCTGCACAAATTGCTGCTGTTGCTGGTGTTTCTGATACGGCTGGAACCTCTTACCAGCCTTCTTCGGTTTCTTACCAGCAGTGGGAACGGAATCTTGTTTCCTCTTCGAGGAAATACCCCACCTAGCTCTAAGGCTCTGGTTGAGCCTAGCAGCTTCGTGGTGTACTTCGTTGACAGCGGACTCTGGGAAGAGATCCGCTCCCCACATGCTAGAGGCCAAGAGTCTATTCGGCTCATGCCTAATAGTACACTCTTGTAGAACATGCTTTCGGCAGTTCCTCCTAGCCTGGAAGAAGTCAAAGCGTCCGTTAGTACCGTCTGGAAACTGAGATTTCGCCAAAATCTGAACAGCGGTTCCGTAGCATAAGAGAGGGCAGCCATTTCCGTAATTATAAGGAATTGAGGGACCTGCCAAACCTGGTTCGCGCATCAAAACTCTGCCTGGATTAGGGAATCCGCAGCCTTGGTAGCTTCTCGCCGAACTGGTCCATGGCGCAGTCCGGTTTGAGCTTACCAAGCGTGAACGTAGCTGGCAAGTTCTCCCACAATTCTCCGAAAGCCGGGAAGAGCGGAGAAGTAGACTCCGCCTCCCTCAAACTGTGGGATGGGCTCATCCTTGAGGACTGCCTGAAGGGACTTCTCCACTAATTTCGTGGCGAACGGAAGAGAAAACCTCCTCTTCCGTCGCGAAAATAGTGAAGGGTACCTCTTGTAGGCCTGGAGTTTAGTGTTCGTACACTCCCAGTCCTCAAGGCAGTGAACCCATTCCCGCTGAGCATGATCTCTACTATATAGGACCGACTCTCTAGAGATCTTGTCTTCCCTAGTCAGAGCCGTTACGGTCAGCCTAGCATAACCGATGAAAGGCTGCGTCAGACCTGGAGGGTAAAACTCGAAGTCCTCAATCCTTCGAGTTCCACACTCCGGGATAGAGATCATCCCATCCTTGAAAGGAGCGTAGGCAGCTACTCTCCATGGGTTCTCCATGGAGAAAGCTGGCAGAGAGTCGTATGGCGGGAGTTGGAGAATCCCAGTGCTTGGCGCTGGGGAGACTGGAAGAGGAACCTGAGATAGCCCGGCTACTCGGTCCTCATTTTCTCTAACCCTGTTAGAGAGGTCTTGTATCGACTGGCCTGATTGAGACAGAGTGCTCGACAACTGTGCGAACATCTGCTCGAATCTCGTCCCCAGGGCGGAGACTTGCGAGCCAACCAGCTCGCCCACCTGTTGCATCACCACTGCTGAGAAAGCAGAGGGATCAAAGGTGCTAGGCCCTGCTCCTCCTACCGGCGTAGCCGGAGTGGAAGCGGTGGAGGCGGGAGAAGGCACTGGCTCGGCGGGAGAGCGCGAGCCTTCTCCTTAGAAGCCTTGCTTCTGGAGCTCTTTGAGTGAGAAGACTCGGCTTCGCTTTCACCGCATCGGCGTAGGAAGTCGACGACTTCCTAGCCGAAGAAGACGAAGACGACTTCCTCGAAGTTGTCTTGGCCAGAGTCTTCGGTTCTCTCTGTCCCTTCACCTTTGGGGTGGGGGGTACAGAGAGACGCGAGAGCGGGTAGGGATCTCAGATCCCACAAAGCCTTGGAATGAAGCACTCGAAGAAGGACAGGAGAAGATCCAGGAGCACCCAAGGAAAGACCTTGGGCGCCCGACACACCTACCTCAACCAACAAATCCTCCACCCCTACCGCCATGGGCTCGATGTTAAGGTCCAGGGCAGCGACGTCCGGGACGACTCCTGGGAGGCTACGACACCAAAGGATTGCTGGAGGTCTTGCTGGATGGAGGCTATCAGAGGGGCAGCGGACAAGGGGTCAACGTAACCGGTCGACTTGCCCGCAGGGAAGATCTGGACGGCCAGCTTCTTATCAAGAATGTAGGGCTGGCCTTTGGCGGCGTTCTTCCCGAAGCCGCCCACCCACGCTTTCAGGGTGGCGAGGGCGACTTCCCCTCACACCACCAGTAGCCTGAAAGAAAGGCGAGATTAGTTTCCAGTGGCGGAACGGGGTTAACAAACTTATGACTAAGAGTTGTTAGTAAAATGATAAGGAAGCCTATAACGGACTTACCCCATCTCCCAGCTGACCGACCAGGTCGTAGCAGATGGCGCAGGCTTCAGGGTGCCAGAACGATATCATCTCATTGTATGACGTGGCACACGGGGCGTGAGACCTGCACTCATCGTGGCCGCAGGGTCGTACAACGTCGCGTTGCACGCTGGGACCTGACAGTTGGTAGCCTGTAAGTGGAAAGATACATGAGTACCAGGTAAACACTTACAGTCTAACAGATGCTCCGCTGGTGCCGGAGCGATAAAGTTAGATTAAACCAGAGCCCCGCCAAAATACGTGTGGTAACCAGGTTGGTTGTGTGCCCTGGGCTATAGCTCCGCTGATGGCACGGGGGACAAAAAGGGAACCAACCAGGGAGTGGTGGTAAATGGAAACCACGACGGAAAATGGCGGGGATGGTAGATAAAAATAATCATATTACACAATTCATTGTAAAATTAGGGTATATCCTTAAAATAATAATAATAATACAAACCTCCCTCCGCCCGTCTACTAGAAGAGTGCGCGGGTAAGAAGCAAGCTCCCTTCCGGTAGCGGGGGAGAGATGTAAGGATATAGTAGGCAAGCAACCGACCACTAGTGGTGCCCACCCCTCCCGCCCGCTAGCGGAGCCAGTAATCTATAACCAAAGGTGCCCCGGCTGCGACGGAAGGCTCCTTTCGTATAGCGAGGGAGGTGGCTGAGCAACTGGGGAGGGGTGGAGGAAGGTCTCAGTGTAACACGGCGGGAGTGAGAGGGAGGGAGGGATGGCCTACTCCTCCCCGCCTCACCGACTACCCGCATGGAGACCCGGTACCTCATGAGTGGTCGCCCTATACCCCCCGCTGGGAGGAACCCCTGGCCGCCTCAGAGTAGGAGCAGAGAGAAGGCAACTGAGGTTGTCATGACAACAAGGGGTCCCCCAGCTCCTCCCTATACCAGAAGGGGAGGGCGGGGGCAGGGTAAGGTGCGATGGAACACGTGACCGCAAGTGGCCTAGGCCGCGAGCAACACAACCGTGAGAGGGCCACGTGAACCAGGCTGTACCAATACAAGGAACAAGCACCTAGGCAAGCCTAACACCATAAATATAATAAAAATATACATCGAAAAGATGGAAAAGACACTTTTAGTAAAAGAGAAAGAAGCCCAGGAGGAGGCAGACTGTTCCAAGAAACAGAAGCCTACTCGGAGCCAGCGATAGCCGATGAAGAGCAAGAGCCGGGATGCTGGGCCGGAATAATAATAATAGCCCTAAATACCAAACTAAGAGAAATGGTAGGAGGGCTGAACTAGCTAAAACTCGATGTAAAAACAATGAACGTAATATAGTAAGCCCATAAGTATAGAAGTCCCAGTATGGAGGACCGGGAATTCTTACGAGGCAGCATGGCGCCGCCACGAGACAACCGGGGAACCGTATATGACCTATTTAAGAGGAAAATACTGGTACCCGGAAGATAAAAATGTGGTAAAATATTACTTATGAGTTACTTAACTTAGCCGTGGCAATAGCAGAGCGTTCCATGGTAGATTATAGAGATAAATCCAGAAATAGCACAGCACAAGGAAAAAATGCGTCTTGACGCTAGCGCTAAAAATTAAGGATGTCCGCTAGGGGCGCTGCTGTCCGTGGCGTCCTCTAGTAGTAGTAGTAGCGGCTGCATCGCCCGTTGGTATCAGCTCTCTTCTGGGGGGATTCTGATTGGAAGTTCTAATTGGTGATTGTCTCGTGGTAGTGTTCCACACTCGCCCCTATTATCATACCGACACTTCTTTTTAAGAGTGAGCGAGTCAGTTTTTACTGACATTTTCTTAATTTTGTTTTTCTCTGGTAATTTTAGATTAATTTTACCTAGAAAGAATGATATTAAGGATCCTTTCATAGGCCGACACGAGCTGAGCCCAGAAAAGAAACATTCAAAAGAAGATTTAGAGATTATGCTTTTTATCGCTGCGCAGTTGGATGTCCAGATATATATACATGTATATGTATGTATGTATGTATATATATATATATATATATATATATATATATATATATATATATTATATATATATAGATATATATATATATATATATGTGTGTGTGTGTGTGTGTGTGTGTGTGTGTTGTGTGTGTCTGGTCCACCTGGGTTTCTTTGTGCTGCCCGACCCCAGACTTCCGCTGCCCAACCTCCCCTGGACCTGCCACTGGTACCCAGGATGTCGATGGCTGAAGCTAAGCCTCCTGGGTTACCTGACTTGCCTGCCGTACCGGCCGTACCTGCCGCTACCGCTGTTCTTGCTGCTGGCCCAGCCGCTCTCGCCGCTCCTGCTGTTCCCGCTCCTGCCCACCGTCGTTCCTGTCCACGGTACTGCTGCCCCAGACTCAGGTCCTTTCTGGACAGGTGCAGCGGGCCGTGTTTTGCTTTGGCATTGCCCCAGCTCCGTCCTGGATGGAGGATCTGACGTCTGTCCTGCGGGAGCTGACGAAGAAGAAGGTGTCGTTGTCGTCGTCTGCTGCCGCCTCTTCCCCGTCGACTTCTAAGGCTACCAAGCCGAAGAAGAAGAAGGCTGCCTCCCCCCCCCCTAAGAAGACTCCTTCGGGAAACTTCTAAGGGCCCGTTCCCACTCTGGGACAGGGGGGTCCTTCTGCTGGTCCTCCTGCTCCTTCGGGAACAGGACCGTCTCCCCTTCCTTTCGCAAGGAAAAAGAAGACAGGGACCAGAGGGGTACCGGCTACCACCGGTACTTTCCTCGCCTGGTGTTAACGGCAGCTGTTAGGGCGGCGCTGCCGCTACGCCAGGGTCCGGCTCAGTCCTCTCGTTCGCGAGAGGTTCTGAGTGTACGGTCTCCCGCGGGAGACCGTGCAGCCAAAGTTCTGGCGCCAGAGTTCGCTCGGCACCAAGACCACAGCATGGAGCAGAAGGCTGGTGAGAGCTGCTCAGGTGACTCTCGCCAGGCCAGCGGCTGCTCTCACAGCGACCAGCTGGTAACTCGGGTTTCCCCCCCAAAAAAGGCCAAAAAAGGCTCCTTCGGGAACTTCTAAGGGCTCGTCCCACTCCCATGGGACGGGGGGATTCTTCTGCTGGTCCTCCTGCTCTTTCGGGAACAGGGCCCGTCTCCCCTTCCGCAAGGAAGAAGAAGACGGGACCAAAGAGGTACCGGCTACCACCGGTACTTCCTCGCCTGGTGTTAGCGGCGCTGCCGCTACGCCAGGGTCCGGCTCGGTCTCTCGTTCGCGAGAGGTTCCGAGTATACGATCTCCTGCGGGAGAGCGTATAGCCAAAGTTTTTGGCGCCAGAGTTCGCTCGGCGCCAGGACCGCGCACGGAGCAGAAGCTGGTGAGAGCCGCTCAGGTGACTCTCGCCAGGCCAGCGGCCGCTCTCGCAGCAGACCAACTGGTAACCCTGGTAGACGTGACTGTCTCTGACCAGCCACGGGCTGAGGCTGGGAAGAGGTTCCGCCCTCCTGATCGTTGGTACCAGCGGTATGACGCGCCGCGAGGACACGCATAACCGGTCTCACCACGATATTGGTCTCTGCAGGTCTCCTGCCCTGCTCCCACAGGGACCGGGGGGATAGGGGACCAGCAGCAGCTCCTCTGCACACAGATTGGGGCCGCTGTTCTCGGTCCAGGCCGTTTCCCTGGGAAACGGCTCGACTAGGCCTGCAAGTTGGCGATCGCCATGAACCCTCCAATCCCGCTGGTTCTGCCAGCGGAGCGAAAGAGGAGCGTCATCTTCCTCCTCCCGTGCCTGCAACTTCCTCCGGTTTGCACCAGGAAGAGCGAGGCACAGCGGGGTGATCGTGAGGGGCATGCCCCGCACGATCCCGTCATGACGCGTAAGTACAGGTACGATCTTCGGACCGACCAGGACGTACGCACGTGGCAGGAGGAGTCCGAGAGGGGTCTATCGCAGTTCCCCCTCCTTAAGGGGGGGAGGTTCTCAGAATTGCTCTTTTCGAGGGGCTTGAACGCTCCTACTCTGCAAGATGCTGTGACTTCCAAGATTCAGAGGAATTGTACTGAGGTTATTGCGCTGATTTGTCAGCACAACGACCTCGGGGAAAAACATTGCCGCTCCCACCAGCAGAGCCCCGCGGGGTCACAGCTCTTGAAGCCCGAAGAAGGGAACCCGGACTGACGGGTGGGCTTGCCGCGATCGGAGCTTCTTCGACTCGGTTTTGGACCAGTAGAGCCTCTCGTCTCCGGACAAAGATGGCTTCGCTCAGGTCTGGCCGGTCGAACAAGCTAATTCCACCTCCTCTACTGCGACAGCGGCATTTCTACAGAGTATTGCAGCACTCCCCCTCCCCCTCCTCGGTCCCCTCCTGAGAGGTTTCGACCTCGATGAGGACTGGAATGAGTCGGAGGACGGTGTCCCCCGGCTCTCTCCTGTCAGGTGTCGATCAGCCCCACCTAGATGACGTTGACAGTGCTGCAGATCCTTACCTACAGTGCGAGTTCGTATCCTTCCTCGGGGGGAAACGTTTTCGACAATACGTTTTTTTTTCCAGACTGAGAGGCCATCACCGCAAGGCGATAGCTGCTCCTACTCTTCTCCAACTGCTAGTTCCACTGGGAAGCGAGCGAGTATCAAAATCCTCCCCCATTCCCTCTCTCCCTTACGGCTACGAGGGAAAGGGGAGGGATCCTAGAGAGATTTCTCCGTAGGTTCCCACGTTTGGGGACTGCACTACCCCCCCCCGGGGGGACCTTCGGGTCTACCTGACGTAAGCCTGGTCGTTGAGGAAGGATTCTGCCCCATCCCTGATTTCTACGGGAATCGAGAGGACCACCAGACAATAATCGTTTGACGAATTCGGTGGGGGTTTCGCAAAGTGCCTAGAATTCTGCGGATTTCTAGCACTCTCAGAGTGTTCGAGTTTTTTACGATCTCCAAACACTTAGGTGAGACCACGGTCCAAAGTGAGCGAGACGAGAAACCCCGATAATTGTTTACCCACGATAATCGGGAAAACCTCGCCTAATGCTCGAATTCCTGGAATTTCTAGCATTTGGAAGAAAGACTTGCTACTGAAAGAAAAGAAGCATCTCACAGTAGGCGACCCAACCTGGAATAGAGAAGAACGGACGGGAACATCCATTTGGCTTGAACTTTCGTCTTCGGTATTCTGTTCATCAATTGAAGCTTTTTTTCTTTTGGGAAAGACTCTCCTTCACTCCTCTTAACTAGAGAACAAAGGTGGTCGATTCTCCAATCCCTTATTCTCATTCCTCGAGGGGAAAGAATTTAGGATGGAGGTCGTTGTTCAGAAACCAACAAATATATTACGTATATTACCCTCGCGACATGATTTTCTGTTAAGCAGTTGAATTGTCCGGGGGGGTAGGCGCATACTGTGTTAACTCTACGAATTGTGAACCGAGACACTAGTATCCTATTTGAACTGCAACTTGGGGCTGCCTGCAACCCCCTCCCAGGAGTTACCATTTCGATTTTAGATACTTATGGTATTGTCACGTCAACACCAAATTAGCTTTTGTATTTACCAAAATCTGTTTCGTTTAAATATAATTGCTTGAGCATATCTTTTATTTATGCTCAATGGTTCCGGCCGAACGCATTCCTTAGTGGAATGGATTACCTGGCAACTCAGGATGACGAGTCAGCGAGAGCTACTGCGTATTTGAACTGCCGAGGCAGCTCAGTTTTTGCAGCTGGCTCTCCGAGATGCACTGTCGGTTATCCTCTCTCCCCTGCTTTGATTGACTACCAACTTTGTAACTGCTCAACAATCACACTTAGGTCTCTGATTAACGGGGATTCTCGCATACATAATGACCATCTACTGCCGTTATACTCGTTTTCATCCCCGCCTTCGACTTTGCGAGGAAATTTTTAAACAGAGATATCTCTTGGACTCTTCCATCTCTCTGTTTCCCGCACGGTAACAGGTCTGTGCTAGTCTACCCGCTGCATCGCACTGCAAAATAATGCGATGATTTGCAAATATCTGAGTTTGTCTTCAAAATATCTCGTATTCGTAGGGGTGCAATTATTCATTGTTCACCCCGAATTAACAGATGTATCGAAAGACATCGCCTACTCCCCGGCCCCGGACCTGCCACTCTACTTTTAATGTTAAGCCCATGAGAAGCGTTCTTCAGGCGGCTCTCCCCTGTGTTTTCATTACTGAAAAGCGCCCCGCTTTCATTGCAACGACGACTCCTCATCGGACAACAATGAAATAGCGGTTAGCGTTTTCAGTCATTTGTAAGCACAGGTTCAGAATCTTTAGAATCCTTCTCTCAATTCGCTTGTGAAGACGTAGGTTGCATTCAATTTCTAACCTTCGTCTTCAACGGCACAGTGTTGTTTCTCCTTAGCTGAGATTCATACTATGAGAATGTCTTGCCTTTCAGGACCTCGGTCGCTAGAAGGCAAATTGACTTTCGCCTGTGGGCACATGCCTTAAGAAAATATCACCTCACCGTCCGGGCATCAGTGACAAACAAAATACACTATTTGTTTTGGTCGCTCGGCATAACCCTTTAAAAGGGCGAAGGTCACGTGACTTACTCGGATTGCTTGGACAACCTTGCCTTACTAACGAACCAGTCAGTCGGCAGCTGTCAGAGCGGCCGAGTCAGTTACGAAACTACGCTGTGGACTTAGTTCGGGTTTGTTACAGAGCAATCATTACTTCGTCTTAATAGCTTTGTCACAAAAGTACCCCCATACCATCGACACCCACCATGGAGTGTCGATGTCCTATCCACTAACGAGAACTTCGCTGCATGGGGATCGGGGATGCGAGACTCTCGTTGCAGAACGGACAGACCAGTATGGGTACTGGACATCCACTGAACTCGAGAAGAGGGATAGGTAATGCGACTATTCCCTTCTTTTCCTCTGAGGGGAACTGCATGAATTTTCCTGCTAAGTCAAGCATCTAGGGGATGGGGAGCGTGACGCTCGATTTCATACCGAACTTCGTAGCGAAGACCTCGGAACCCTTCGGTCCGTCAACGATCGGTTCGAGTCCTTCACAAATCCCCCCCTCCCTAATGGACTTCACCGTCTTCGATGGCGAAGGAGATGCTGCTTTGTCCGCAAATAACTTCTCCGTTGCAGGTCTGAAGGCAGGGGTCTGGTCCAACCAGACCACATACACCTCCTTCTACTTCGGGATTTTTGCCCCACAGGTCCTTGATCTTTTTTCCTTGGGACCCGTGGTGGCTGCTCAACAACGTTGTGTAGCGAACCCAGACCCCTCGCAGGCTGAACAGCATTCAAGTCCCTGGTGTGACTGTAAGAATGGATGAGTGAATGAGAGTTGTGACTGGGCTCCTTACCATCTTTTTTCTTTTTCCCCCTCTACCTGTGGGTAGAGGGACACTGGTCGTCACCGCCTGCTGGACAAGAATGAGATGCAGGTGAGCTACTCAATAGAGCCCCATCCTATCCCTTTTCCCACTAGGGATAGGGGGCATATATCCACTACTTCTCCAACAAGGGGGAGGAAGTGGAAATGCCAGCTTGAGACAAAACCCATGCTTTATGTTGCCTCTTGCAAACTGGAACAAGTTCTTGCTTGCTGGTACGAAGAGATACGCTTGCCTCTCTCTTACTACAGGGCCAGAGGTCTGACCATTGATCCTGCGGTGCACACCCCGATCAATCGGACAGAGGCTTGATCCCTCCCTTCACTCTTACGACCAGGGGAGGCATTCCAAGGTTTTGGACGAACACCATCTGTCACCAAAAAGACTCAGATTCCTCCACCAAGAAGTGAGTCTTCCTATTTTTAAGACTGAGGGTTTGTATTCGTGTCGGAACAAATGGCAATTTGTCGAAAATTGCATTTTTTCCTAACTATAGAAACCTGAGGTCCTTTACATATATCCCCTCCTCAATGCCACCCCCTCTCTGCATTTTTTTTTGCATGGGGCCTAAAGCAAAAGTGATTCTTCACCTCTCAGGCGCGCGGCTGCGCACTGCGGACAAGCAGTTAACTACCGTTCTCCCCTTGTTTCGAAGCTTACGACCGTTCCAGCTGCCGCTAGCTACTTCCTATTGTTAAAGAGGCCTCAGGTTTTGTATGTTGGGAAAAAAAATGCAATTTCGACAAATTGTCATCTTTGGAGAAAATACTTTACTTCGAAAGGAGAGTAGAGGTCTTACCTCCGTTTCATCAACAACAAGAAGTTCGCGACTGATGCCCATCTCCAATGTCAGGACAACGTTATAAATGTACTTTTTTTTTTGGTTGTTTCACGTTGATCGTACATGGGTCCACCCCTGTACCATGCGGTTTTTTTACCCTAAAACGTTTTAGCCTAAGCTACCAACTAACCAACATTAAATTAGATGGTAGGGACCCCATTACTTTGCTACATAACTTTGAACCACTACTTTACATGTAAACGACAGACTAGCCTAGGCTACGAACTAACCGAATTACTGGATAATTTATTTGTTAACTGTGAGTAGTTAGGTGTGCTGTCAGTAAGGCCATGGCGGAATGGCGCTTTGCACACGCTAGCCACGGGGGTTACAGTAAGGCGTTGCGGAACGGTGTTCATGCCTTATCTGCATATTTAAAGATTCTTGGCAAGCACGACATGTTTCTGGCAAGAGGTAATGTTTGCACTGCGCGGCGCTAGCACATGGGGTTACAGTAAGGTGTGGCGGAATGGCGCTTCGCGCCTTATCCGCATATTTAAAGATTCTTGCAAGCACAACAGGTTCTGCAAGAGGTAATGTTGCACTGCGTGTGCTAGCCACAGGGGTTACAGAAATTAGCCAAAGTACATACAAAAAACATGACTAGCCTAGGCTATAAATCCCCCATAACTGTAACATTAAACACCTTTCTCGTTCGCCACAGCCTTACTGTTTGAACACGTGCTTTGGCACTGGCTTCGAACTAACGGAAAACACTAGTTTACATACAAATTGCGGCATCGTGTATGTCCTACGTGCCCACCGCCGGGCCGATAGATCTGTTCGAACACGTGCTTCGGTACTGGGTTTTGAACTAACCGAAACACTAGTTTACATACAAATTGCTTCATCATGCATGTTTTCCTACATGCCCACTCGCTGGGGCCGATAGATCTGTTTTTTCGAACATGTGCTTCGGTACTGGCTTCGAAATAAACCGAAACACTATTTTAAGGCTAAAACAAAAAATTAATATACAACTTACCTTAATCACATTTCAAAGTCGCTGCTGTCGCATGACCATGAAGGGGTACATGAAGGCATCAGTCTCGGCCTCTTTGAAATGGGGGGGGGTGGGGGATCACGTGGCTCGCTGTAGAAGGTCCTGGTCTTATTGTTTCGGACTGGGGAAATCCATAAATCCAATTTGAGATGGGGGATGTCGGGTGACTTTTGAGCGGTAGTACACGTTTTGATCAATTTCAGGAACGCCTGAAATGGACACGGAAAACATCTTGTAGATACCCGCTTCTGGATACAGTACGTAGAAAAATAGCTTTCGTAAAGTTCTTCTGTGTACCTGTGTCTGGTAGCGTGCTCCGTTTAAGAACACGCCACTGCGATTCTATCGTGTTCGTGTGACATTCAGGTCGTCCGGGCTAACGAAGTTATGCTGTGGTTCACGACATTATGCGCAAAATAATGATTCCCGGACTTTGCTGTACACGGACCTTCCAGCAATCAGATACGATTGTGGTTTCTGGAAGTACGTTATCAAGCAACACTTGGATCAGAGTTTCGGCAGAACGAACAGGAACCACCTTGAAAAAGGTCTCGTGTCTGTTGTTCAGTGCCGACCGAACACCCAAGATCCGTCCCCACCTTTCGGCACGGTTGTACTTCCATTTCCCAAATTTAGATTCGTCGATCTCAACAATATGACCAGGGACCACCGATTTTCTTATTATCAGCACACCGGATTTGGCAAACATATGTCCCTACAAAAATTATACCAATCCACCATGGTGTTAGGTGAAACAAAATATTAATATAATAATTGTTTCTAGGGACAATGCGACTTTTCAAAAAAGGACCCGTGCCGAACTGATACCTTCTTCCCGCAACTTGCTGTTGTACAGCGCCACATGTAAATCGGTTTGGCCCATGGCCTTGCTGGTCCCATGTTTCATGAACCGTCGGTTCGCTAGTGCATGTTGTACACACCCCGAATAGTCCCCAAGGTTAAACCCTTCTCTGGACAACCACTTCATAAATTCGTCGTGTTGTGTAGGAAACTCGATCAGAATACTAATATACAAATGCGTATATTTATCGAACTCGTCTGCTGTACACTTTTTGGGAAATAATACTGCGTGCGTTCTATCCATGTCGGCGGTGGAAAACGGAAAGGGCAAATTTTGTGACTGCAGGTATGCTGGTCTGATTCATATTCTGGGACATGTTTTTTATTGGTTTGGAAGGAAGTTAATCCATGTCCTTGGGGATGACCTTGGGGTCACCTGATACGGATTGGTTTGATTTAAAATTCCCTCGTTGGTGGGGGCGGGCCGACGTACAGTCACCTGTCCGCGCAACTCAAGAACTATGGGAGCTACGACTGCCGTGTCAGCCTTCACATCAAGTGGGTACTTAGAAAAAATTCACGTTTCACAGGAAAATATCGGCGGATGGTATTTTGTTTGTAAAATTGGTCGGATAAGTGACTTTTTGGGTATTTTGGAATTCTGGACACTTTTTATTCTATGCATTTTGTTATTTGGGTAAATGGTTTTGGAATTGTGGGATCTGTCCCCAGATCTACGAACTACCAAGTACTTATAACGTGTCCTGACACCAGAGATGGTCATCAGTCGCGAGTTTGTTGTTGGTGAGAGACGGAGCTAAAGACCTCTACTCTCCTTTTGAAGTAAGTATTTTTCTCTAAAGTTAGAAAAATTAAGGCAAAATTTAAAGCTTTAAACACTGAGGGTAATGAAAAGGGGGTGGCCAACGCAGCACACTTCACCAAAAACGCCTTTCGAAATTTTTACTTACGATTAATAATTAGAAGATTGACGCCATCTCGATGTTTGCGGAGTCGCTTGTGTCAACAAACTTTCCCATTTCCTGTGATAAATCCCCACACCACTTTTACCCATAGACGCTGGGCACTTTCATCACAACAATCGGAAAACGGGTCCCTTGCCACAACGTTTTTAAGGAAACTACGATTTTTGGTAGAAGAAGACAACGAAGGGGGCCCTGCACTAGATAATTATTTAGATAAATAGTAAAACATCAGTTTGTTCTGATACGTAATACAAACCTTTCGGTCCTTTAACAATAGGAAGGTAACTAGCAGCTGGAACGGTCGTAAGCTTCGAACAAGGGAGTTCGGTAGTTACTGCTTGTCCGACAGTGTGCGCGCCGCGCGACTGGAAGTTGAAGAAACCACTTGTTTGCTTTTGGCTGCGTTGGTGAAGGACATGTTCGTCATCGCTCTCTTGCCCGCTCATCGTCCGTATGCTTTGGGGTTGTGTGTTTGTTTCTCAACTTGGTTTGTCAGTGTAGTGAAGTGTATTGTAAGTACGTGACTTTTCTTTATTACTTTTTTATTACATTGATTATGGATGCTCATGGCAATGGAGCTATCCCCGCCCCCCCCCCCCCCCCCCCCCCCCCCCCCCCCCCGAAAAAAACCCCCCCCTCCCCCCCCCCCCATCAGCCATGGAGTTTGCCCTGGTGTGGAGGGGCCGCAAGTGTGGGGTCTTTCGCTCTTTCACCGAGATAGATCCTCATGTCCTTTGGCGGGGGCATGAATGCCCTCGGACCGAGCATGTAATTTTGTGTAAATTGGTCGGAGGTGCAGTGGGTGCTGTACAAGGGTAGGAGGAAGTGTAGACCTGCCAAGGAGTCGTCGGAAAGCTCTCCAGCGACTCCCTTGGTTTTGGACACTTCCCTCTTCTTTCCTGCCCCCCCCAGCTCAGCTCCCACGTATAGCGCCTTCCCCTTCGGGGGGGGGGGTTTCCTCGTTCCTTCTCTTTGCCCGGTCTGTCAAGCGTAGAGGAGTGAGCGAGGTGCCCCGACGTGCATTGTATTCGGGGTTTTCTGTTTGCTCGTGTTGGGGCTCCCCCCCCCCCCCCCGCGCTCGCGAGGGGGAACCCCTCCTAATCACCCGACTGTTGCTTCCTCAGGTGCTCCTGCTGCGGGCGACGACCTCGGCCAGGTGCGGTGCCGCTGGCGCTCCAGGGCAACGCCGAGCGTCCAGGGGCTGCTCCAGCATCTGGCGGGGGCTGTGCCGGTCACCCTTGGAGCGGTGACCACCACTACACGATCTCGACTCCAGGGTACGCCGCCCCTCCTCACCTGGTTTACACCCCTCTCGTGATGTCTGTGATGCCAACGGCCGCTGTGCAGGGCCCCGATCGCTGCCGTGCCGAGGAGGGGTGCCTCCCCCTTCCGGGTTCTTTGTGCTGCCAGCCCCGGTCTTCCGATGCCCCTGGAGCCTGCCGCCAGGTACCCAGGATGTCACTGGCTGCTGCCCTGTCTCCTGGAATACCTGCCACTACTGCTGTTCCCACCTGCCAACATCGTTCCAGCTCGTGGTGTTGCTGCCCCAGACGCTGGTCCTTCCGGGACAGGTGCAGCCGGGCACTGTTGATTCGGCAACAGCAGTCCCAGTTCCATCCTGGATGGAGGACTTGATGTCTGTCCTGAGGGAACTGACGAAGAAGAAGAAGAGGAAGGTGGTGTCGTCGTCGTCTTTGTCGTCTTCTTCGTCGCCTTCTGCCGCCTCTTCCCCTTCGACTCCCAAGGCTTCCAAGCCAAGGAAGAAGAAGGCTGCCTCCTTCCCCCCTAAGAAGCTCCTTCGGGAACATCTAAGGGCCCGTCTCACTCCGGTGGGACGGGGAGTCCTTCGCTGGTCCTCCTGCTCCGTCGGGAGCGGGGCCTGTCTCTCCTTCCGCAAGGAAGAAGAAGACGGGGACCAGAGGAGTACCAGCTAACACTGGTACTTCCTCGCCTGGTGTAGGAGCACTGCCGCTACACCAGGTTCCGGCTCAGCCTCTCGTTCGCGAGATGGTACCAAGTGTACGGGCACCCGCGGGTGTGATCGTGCAGCCAAGGACCAGATTGTCCGAGTTCGCTTGGCGCCAGGGCCAAGGCACGGAGCGGAAGGCTGGTGAGAGCCTCTCAGGTGACTCTCGCTAGGCCAGCGATCGCTCTCATAACGACCAGCTGGTTACTAGGGTTGCCGTGACGGTCCCAGACCGGCCACGGGCTGAGGCTGGTAAGAGGTCCCCTCAATCGCAGGAACCAAGCGGTTCGATGCGCCGTGAGAACGAGGCACTGGTCCCACCGCGACAGTGGTCTCTGCAGGTCCCCTGACCGCCGCTCCCACCGGGACCGGACCGTGGATAATGGGAACCAGCAGCAGCTCCTCTGACGCACGGGTCCGGGGCCGCTGTTCTCGGTCCAGCCGCTCGCCCCAGGGGAGTGGCGTGATCAGGCCTGCAGCTCGATCGACACAGTGGGTTGGCGATCGCCTGCAGCCCCCCAAGCAACACCAGTTCTGCCAGTGAGCGAGAGAGCGTCAGGTCTTCCTCTCCTGTTCCTTCAACTTCCTCGGGTTACACCGGGAAGGGCGAGGTAACAAGGAGTGATCGTGAGGGGCGCGCCCCCCACGATCCCGCCATGACTCACTACGTGCCAGGCACTGTCCTCGGATTCGACCAGGTCGTATGCGCAAGTGCAGGAGGAGACCGGGAGGGGTCTGCCATTATTCCTCCTTCTGAAGGAGGAGGGTCTCGGGAATCGCTCTTGCTGGAGGGCTTGACGGTCCCTACTCCTCAAGATGCGGTCACTCCTGAGATCCAGAGGAATTTTTGCTGAGGTCATTGTGCTGATTCGTCAGTACAACAACCTCGGGGTCCTGAAGGCAGGAAAACCACTGGTCCAGACCTGCAGCTGGTCCAGACCAGCAACTCGACCATCACCGCGGTTGATGATCGCCGCAGTCCTCCCAGCCTACCGGTCCTGCTGGTAAGCAGGGGAGGAGCTCTCATGACAGCTCCCTGACATAAAGATTGACGCTCCGTTCCTTGGTCCAGCTTTTCTCCGCAAGAAGCCGCTGGTCCAGACCTGCAGCTCGATCGCCACCGTTGGTTGGCAATCGCCTGCAGTCCTCCCAGCCTACTAGCATGCTAATAGGCAGGGTAGGAGTATCAGGTCTCCCTCACCTGTCCCTTCAACCTCCTTAGGTTACACCAGTAGGAACGAGGCAAACAGGAGTGACAGTGAGGGTGTGGGGGGTGGCAAGTACGAATGACACTTCCCAGACTCTTGGAGGGACCATCACTGATGTGCACGTGACTGTCCGTCTGAACCACGCATTCAAGAGAAACAGGGCGCGCTCCCCCTTCGGTCCTCTTGAGAGGTTTCGGCCTCGACGAGGACTGGGACGCGTTGGAGGACGGTGTCGGCTCTTCTTCTGTCAGGTGCTTGCTCAGCCCACCCAGACGACGGTCACGGTGGCGGCAGATGCTTAGCCTACAGTACGAGTTCGTAACCCTCCTCGGGAAAACGTTTTCTCTTGACGATAACGTTTTCCCAGACTCTGAGCAGCCATCACCGCAAAGTGTTGGCTTCTCGTACTCGCTTCTTCAACTGCTAGTTCCGCTGGGAAGGCGAGCGAGTATCCAATCTTCCTCCCCCCATTCTCTCTCTCCCTACGGCTACGAGGGAAAGGGGAGGGATCCTGCAGAGCGTTCTCCGTAGGATTCCACGTTGGGGATCGCGTTCCTGGGGGACCCTCGGGTTCTACCAGACTAAGTCCCCGTCATTGAGGAAGGATCCTGCCCATCCTCAATTTCTACGGGAATCAGGAGGACCACCAATTGATGATCGTCTGACGAATTCGGTGGGGGTTTCGCCGAGCGCTTAGAATTCTTCGGAATTTCTAGCACACTCAGAGTGTTCTGGTTTTCTACGATCAACAAACACTTGGACAAAACCACGGTTCAGACTGGGCTAGACAAGAATCCCAGATAATTGTTACTACAATAATCGGGAATCTCGCCAAAATGCTCGAATTCCTGGAATTTCTAGCATTTGGAAGAAGCACTGCTGCTGAAGGAAGAATTTCTCACAGTAGGCGGCCAACCCTGGAATAGAGAAGAACGGATGGGAAAACATCCAGTTTGGCTTGAACTTTTGTCTTCGGTATCTTGTTTTCACCATTGAAGTCTTCCTTCGGGCGGGGAAAACTTCTCCTTCACTCTTCATTAGAGAGTGAAAGGTGTCAGCTTCCAGTCCTTCTTCTTTCCTCGAATGGAAAAGAATTTAGGATGGAGGTTTTTTTACAGGAACCTACAAACATACTACGTATATTGCCCTCGCGACATGACTCTGTTAATCAGTTGAATTGTCCGAGGTGTAGGCACATACCATAGTTAACTCTACGGATTGTGACCGAGACGTATAGTATCTTAATTGAACTGCAACTCGGGACTGTCTGCAACCTCCCAGGAGTTACCAGTTTCAATTTTGAGATACTTGTGGTATTGTTACGACAACACCACCTCAGCTTTTGTATTCACCGAAATCCGTTTAGTTTAAATGCAATTGCTCGAGCGTATTTTTTTTTTTGCGCTCGATGGCTCTAGCCGAACACATTCCTTCTTGGAATGGATACCTGGCAACTCAGGGTGACGAGTGACTAAGAGCTAGCGGTGTATTGGGCTGCCCAGTACCAGTTGGCCTCCAAGATGCACGGTTGGTTTATGTCTCTCTCTTCTACAATGATTGACTACCGAACTGTACCTCTGCCCGACAATCACAGACTTAGGTCTCTGGTTGACTGGGATTCTCGTATACATGAATGACCATCTCTACTGCATCGCCTTGGACATTGAGAGAATTTTTAGGACAGAGATATCTCAATAAACTCTATCATCTTTCTGTTTACCGCACGGTAACAGAAGTCTGTAGCCCAGTCTCCCGCTGCATCACACCTCTGCGATAATGCGGATGATTTCTTCAGACATCTGAGTTTGTCTTCTAAAGTATCTTGTATTCGTAGGTGTGCAATTGTTCATTGTTCACCACAAATTACAGATGTTTAACGGAAGACATCGCCTGCTCCCCGACCTGCCAGCTCTACTTCCAAGTTCAGCCCATTAGAAGCGGTTTCTTCAGGCCGTACATCCCTGTGTTTTCATTACTGAAAAGCTCCCCACTTTCATTGCAAACTACGACTTCTCACCGAACAGCAATGAAATAGCGGTTTAGTGTTTTCAGTCCTTTGTAAGCACAGGTTCAGAATCTTGAGAATTACTTCTCTTGATTCGGCTGTGAAGACGTAGGTCTGCATTCACCTACCACCTTCGTCTTCAACAGCGCATAGTGTTGTTTCTTCTTAGCTGAGATTCAACTACTATGAGAACTGTCTTGCCATCAGGGACCTCGGTCTCTAGAAGGCAATTGACTTTCGCCTTGTGGGCACATACCTTGAGAGTATCATCACCTCGCCTTCCGGCTTTCGGTGGCAACATATAGACGATTTGCATGTTCTCTCGCATACCCCTTTAAGGGGGCCGGCCGGCTAATGCCATTCTTTAAGGACAGGGCTTTGATATTCATACCACTTAATAAGGTGACTTGGGACATCTCCAAACCGCATATGATTTTTGCCTCTGACCTTCGGTTTTTGTGACGCCAGGGCGATTTATCCCGAAAATAACCATTTTTTCAAGTTCTATCTCCTCATTTGATATTTAATATTAAGACCTGGGATTACTACCATATAAGGGATTTTGACGTAAGGAAAAATCTATTTCTGGGCGATTGGCTCGTGTCGCCAGCGAAATATCCTTTAATCTATTATTTCTAGGGTAAATGTACTAACACATACCAGAGAATAAATAAAATAAAGAAAAGGTCAGTATAACTGACTCGCTCACCCTCCAAGAGGGTGTCGGTATGAACACTATGGCGAGTGAGACCACTACCACGAGCCAAATGCCAATAGAATTCTCCCACTACAAAATCCCCCAAGAGGAGAGCCGACCCACAGAGTGGGCAGCACTTACTACTACTACTCCATCCCATGCTGCCGACTGCTGCGCCTCTGGTGGCCATCCTGAAGTTAGCAGACAATCTTGGCGATGGGATGGGGTAGGGCGGGATTTCGCTGGCGACACGAGCCAATCGCCCAGAAATAGATTTTTCCTTACGTCAAAATCCCTTTTCTGGGCTCAGCTCGTGTCGCTGCGCGAAATCGTACCAGAGAAATAGCACAAGATTGTAAACAAAATCAACAAAATAAAAAGAGGTCTCAAATAAAAGATAAAATAAAAGTAAAGAATATAATTGCTAATAAGGATACATATACACAGTGATACAAAATAGAAAATATTGCTTAAATTACACTTAATTCTAATAATATTCTTAACTTAAGGTAATTTACATATATACAGGGGTAATATGGCATATGTACCAAAATGGTATCTGTGTAAAGCTATGTATCAAAAATTATAGAGCAATTAACATAATAAGTTGAACAAAACAAACTCAAAAATAATAATATATAAAGGAATGTATATGACTTAATATACAAAACCCGTAACCATTACAATAAGATGTATCCCCTAGCATAAAAATAAGGGGATGACATCCACGAGATCAATATCCATCATCAATTGTGAGTGTCCCTAGCAAAAAAATAAGGGACACCCACCACATCATCATAAAAGCAGCTAAGACACAAGGTGACCGTAAATGAACAAGGCAGGAATAGACGAACTGTTGGGTGAGGCAGGTTAGAAAGGAGGACTGGATCTTCTACTAAAGATTAGTTAGAGTCCAGGGGAAAACTATGGTTCCCCGCTGCAACTGCTGAAAATTTCAGAGCTTCCAAGGACTTTAAGTAATGACGTTTGAATACTGTCGGCGATTTCCATCCAGTATACTTTTTCAACTCATCGAAGTTTCATATGTTGGAAATAGTTAATTGAGGTGGCTACTGCCCTGACATCATGTGCTTTTGGAAAGAGTCAGGATTGGCTTGTTTAATGAAGTACAGGATTTGTTGCCTGATGCCTTTAATAGATAAAGTGCCACCTTTTTCTCTCTTAAAGAGAGGACCCGATGAGGATGAGGAGGTCCTAGATAGAAAGGCTCGTAAGGTTGAAACTGGGCAAAGAGATACATCTTGTGGAAGGGGTAGTACCTTCCATGGGTCCCACCTCATCAAAGGATCTTCATTCTTAGCTATAAAACTACGTTCCGGAGAAAGTAGCACTTCCCCTGTGGGAAGGAACTGAATATGATCCGGATCTCTGGATAAAGCCGACAGTTCTGAAATTCTAGCTCCTGAGGCCAAGCTTAATAAAAATAGGGTTTTTTCTTAAGAGCATTATAAACGAGCATGTGTCATTATTGGTTTCTGAAGCCAGCTTTAGAACATCGTTTAAGAACCATGATACTGACGTAGGCCTTACAGAAGGTCTAAGTCTAGCACACGCCTTGGGAATAGAACGAGAAGTAGGAATCTGTCAAGTCTATGTTGAACCCAAATTGAAAAATCTTTTTCAAGGCTGACTTGTTTGTCGTAATTGGTGCTAGCTGCTAAGCCTTTTTCAAATAAGGATCTGAAAAAGGATATAGCTGAATTGATTGTCATGATCCTAATATCTGATTCTTTCAGGAAGGTTGCTAACTTTTTGACAGCAGCATCATACTGTCTCAAAGTTGAATCTCTTTTATCGAATTCCAAGAAGAGAATATTCTGAGGGTCAATATTCGCATCCCTTTTTGCTGCAAACTTCATGAAATCCATAAAGTTAGGGTTTTGAGAATCCCTGAGGAAGCGAACACAGTCTTCGTTTGTACTGACTGGGAGAGCCTGGGATTGGGGATCCGAAGAGGGCGAAGACCCAGTTCCAGAATGAGAGGGTACCAATTGCTCTTCGGCCAGTCTGGGGCTACTAGAGCCACTTGACCCTTGAATGTCCTGAGTTTGTTTAACACTTTCATGAGAAGATTCACTGGAGGAAAGACAATAAATCTTCTCCCAGTTGTTCCAGTCTAGAGCCAGGGCGTCCGTGGCATAGGCCAGAGGGTCCAGGTTGGGGGCCACATAACACGGAAGTTTGTGGTTCGCTTGAGATGCGAAGAGATCCACCTGTAGACCTGGAACTCTCTGAAGAATCCATTGGAACGAACTGTTGTCCAGTGACCATTCCGACTCTAGAGGTACTGATCGGATAGAGCATCTGCTATGACGTTTCTCACTCCAGCTATATGAAGTGGAGGAGAGATGCCAACTGAAACTTGTCCGCCAGGGAGAAGATGGCTACCATGACATGATTTAGATGACGTGACTTGGAGCCTCCTCTGTTTACACAATGTACTACCACTGCGCTGTCCAGGACTAGCTTTATGTGGGAGTACTTTGGCGGACGTAACCTTTTTAGAGTCAAGAACACTGCCATTGCTTCCAGTACGTTTATATGGAACTGACGGAACTGAGGTG
>NC_087206.1:37235385-37251902 GCF_015104395.2 Macrobrachium nipponense
TCGGAGAGTCTGCTGGTACTGGGCTGCGGCAGGCAGCCCCAATACACCGCCAGCTCTTGCTCCACTTGTCATCCTGAGTTGCCAGGGTAATCCATTCCAAGAAGGAATGCGTTCGGCTAGAACCATCGAGCGCAACAAAATACGCTCGAGCATTTGCATTTAAACGAAACGGATTTCGGTGAATACAAAAGCTGAGGTGGTGTTGTCGTAACAATACCATAAGTATCTCAAAATTGAAACTGGTAACTCCTGGGAGGTTGCAGGCAGTCCCAAGTTGCAGTTCAATTAAGAAGATACTATTCGTCTCTGTCACAATCCGTAGAGTTAACACGGTATGTGCCTACACCTCGGACAATTCAACTGATTAACAGAGTCATGTCGCGAGGGCAATATACGTAGTATATTTGTAGGTTCCTGTACAAAGACCTCCATCCTAAATTCTTTTCCATTCAAGGAATGAGAACAAGGACTGGAAGCAGACACCTTTCATTCTCTAATGAAGAGAGTGAAGGAGAAGTTTTCCCCGAAGGAAGACTTCAATGGTGATAACAGGATACTGAAGACGATAGTTCAAGCCAAACTGGATGTTCCCACCCATTCTTCTCTATCCCAGGGTTGGCCGCCTAATGTGATATTTTCTTCGTTCAGCAGCAGTGCTTCTTCCAAACGCTAGAAATTCCAGGAATTCGAGCATTCGGCGAGATTCCCGATTATCGTAGTCACAATTACTATCTGGGATTCTCGTCTAGCTCACTCTGGACCATGGTTTCACCCAAGTGTTTGTAGATCGTAGAAAACCAAAACACTCAGAGTGCTAGAAATTCCGGAGAATTCTAAGTGCTCGGCGAAACCCCCACTGAATTCATCAGACGATCATCAGTTGGTGGTCCTCCCGATTCCCGTAGAAATCGAGGATGGGGCAGGATCCTTCCTCAATGACGGGGACTTACATCCGGTAGGACCCGAAGGTCACCCAGGAACGCAGCCCCCAATGTGGATCCTAACGGGGAGAACCTCTGCAGCTCCCACCCTCCCCTTTCCTTCGTAGCCGTAGGGAGAGAGGGAATGGGGGAGAAAGATTGAATACTCGCTCGCCTTCCCAGCGGAAACTAGCAGTTGGAGAAGCGAGTACGAGCAGCCATTCACCTTGCGGTGATGGCCGCTGGCAAGGTGATGGCCGCTCAGTCTGGGAAAACGTTACCCGTCAGGAGAAAACGTTTTCTAGAGGAGGGTTACAAACTCGTACTGTAGGCTAAGCGTCTGACTACACCGTGACCGTCGTCTGGGTGAGGCTGAGTGAGCACCTGACAGGAGAGAGCCGATACCGTCCTCCGACGTGTCCCAGTCCTCGTCGAGGTCGAAACCTCTCAAGAGGACCAAAGGGGGGAACGCGCCCTGTTCTCTTGAGTGCATGGTCCAGACGGACGCGGTCACGTGAAGGTCCCTCCCAGAGTCTGGGAGGCATCATTCGTCCTTGCCAGCCCACCCACGATCTTCTCCAACCACGTGAGCGAGGATCTGTTTTGGTCCCAAGACCGACCAGGCTCGTGGCCCTATCATAAGAAGAGCATTCCTCACGGTCACTCCTGTTCGCCTCGTTCCTCCCGGTGTAGCCTGAGGAGGTTGAAGGGACCGGTGAGGGAGACCTGATGCTCCTACCCTGCCTACTAGCAGAACTGGTAGGCTGGGAGGCGATCGAGCTGCAGGTCTGGACCAGCAGCTTCTTGCGGAGAAATGCTGGACCAAGGAACGGGTTAACCTGTTTGGGCGGCATCGGATCCTCAGATGGCACGTAGAATTTCTCTCCGTCGCAGTAGAGGAGGAGGAAGGAATAGCTTGACTACCTGCCAGACCGAGCAAAACCCTCCTGTCCAGAGGACGAGCGAGTTCACCTGGCCCTTAGCACTGAGTCGGCCAGTTGCGATTGCGGCAGACCCACCGTCGCCCTGGGTTCCATTTTAGGCCCCCAGAACGACTCGAGCTGGGACGTGGGCTCAGAAGGTGGGAGCGGCGATCTTTCCCCGAGGTCGTTGTGCTGACGAATCAGCGCAATGACCTCAGCAAAATTCCTCTGGATCTTGAGGAGTAGGACCGTCAAGCCCCTCCAGCAAGAACGGCTCCCGAGACTCTCCTCCTTCAGAAGGAGAAACAGCTACAGACCTCCCTGCCACTTGCGCATACGACCTGGTCGATCCGAGGACCGTGCCTGGCACGTAGGGCGTCGTGGCGGGGCGCGCCCCACGATCACTCCTTGTTGCCTCGCCCTTCCCGGTGTAACCCGAGGAAGTTTAAGGAACAGGAGAGGAAGACCTGACGCTCCCCCCTCGCTCACCGGCAGAACCGGTGTGCTTGGGGGGCTGCAGGCGATCGAGCTGCAGGCCTGGTCGTGCCGTTCCCCTGGAGTGAGCGGCTGGACCGAGAACAGCGGCCCCAGTCCCGTGCGTCAGAGGAGCTGCTGCTGGTCCCCCTATCCGTCCGGTCCCGGTGGGAGCGGCGGTCAGGGGACCTGCAGAGACCACTGTCGCGGTGGGACCGGTGCCTGTTCTCACGGTGTGGCGAACCGCTGGAACCAGTTCCTGCGATCGAGGGGACCTCTTACCAGCCTCAGCCCATGGTCGGTCTGGGACCGTCACGGCAACCCTGGTAACCAGCTGGTCGCTATGAGAGCGATCGCTGGCCTGGAGAGAGTCACTGGAGTGGCTCTCACCAGCCTTCCGCTCCGTGCCTTGGTCCTGGCGCCGAGCGAACTCGGACGCCTGAGCCTTGGCTGCACAGTCGCCCTCAGGAGACCATACTCTCGGTACATCTCACGAACGAGAAACCGAGCCGGAACCTGGTGCAGCGGCAGCGCCACTAGCACCAGGCGAGGAAGTACCGGTGTTAGCCGGTACCCATCTGGTCCCCGTCTTCTTCTTCCTTGCGGAAGGAGAGACGGGCCCGCTCCTGAAGGAGCAGGAGGACCAGCGGAAGAAACCCCCGTCCCACCGAAGTGAGAGAGGCCCTTAGAAGTTCCCAAGGGAGCCTTCTTAGGGGGGAAGGAATGAATTGAATTGAATTTATAAATTTTGTGGCCATTTGCCACGCGCCGGAGCCAAAGGCCATTCAGCGCATATATATCAACAAGATATATTTACTAAAAAAGTTATACATAATTAATCCAAATTATTAAAATAAACTTCATATTAAAATACTCAATTAAATATCATAAAACAAATAGATTTCCTTAAGAAATTTAAAAATGATATTGTAATGATACAATTAAGTTTGTTCATACTTACCTGGCAGATATATATAGCTGATAATTTCGTATTTCGACCGACAGAATTTAAAACTTACGACACACGTAGTGGGAGTCAGGTGGTTAGTACCCATTCCCGCGCTGGGAGGCGGGTATCAGGAACCATTCCCATTTTCTATCATAATTTTTATTTCCACTGTCTCCTGAGGGGAGGTGGGCGGGTAATTAATTATATATATCTGCCAGGTAAGTATGAACAAACTTAATTGTATCATTACAATATCATTTTGTTCATGCAACTTACCTGTCAGATATATATATAGCTGAATCCCACCTTTGGTGGTGGGAGAGACAGAATAGAGGATTTAGGAAACACATATATGCAGATATTTGATATCTTGGTTCCTTACCTGTTAGCATAGCTGGCTTCGTGATTACTGCCACGTAAGTCTGCTTGTGCTACTAGAGTTGCCAGCAAGGTAGAGACCTATGAAGCTGGTGCACTCCAGATGATCTGTCAACAGGGGCGAGACCACGACGTGACTAGACCATGGACCATACTAATGAGGGCAACGAGGACAAAAATATCACCACCTGGCTTAGTTTACCCAAGGTATCCCACTTAACTAAGCTAATGGAAGGGAGACCCGCCCCAGGCGGTCACCCCACAACCATAAAACACGAGTTAAAAACCCCCCTAATCCCCTAAAGGATAGGATAGTGTTACCTCCTGCCCCCAAAACAGTGTCTGCAGCAATGTATGGTCCGAGGGAGAAGCAATTTTCGTATGTCACTTTCACCTCCCGCAGGTAGTGTGAAGCGAACACCGAATTGCTTCTCCAAAATGTGGCATTCAAAATATCTTTGAGCGCCATATTTTTGTGAAAAGCTACCGAAGTAGCAATAGCTCTCACCTCGTGAGGCTTTCACTTTCAGAAGCTTCAAATCACTATTCACTGCACTTATCATGCGCTTCTTTAATCGTATTCCTGATATGAAGTGGAACGCCCAAGTGCGGTTTTTTCGGGGGGACCATAGGAAGATCCGGTTTCCTCACTGAACACCACAAATTGTCAGATGAACCTCTGCAAGCTTTAGTTCTCTGCAGATAGAACTTTAGAGCCCTGACAGGACACAGGAATCTCTCACGTTCATTTCCCACTATATCTGACAACCCTTTGATTTCAAAGGTCTTCGGCCACGGGTTGGAAGGATTCTCGTTCTTTGCTAAGAAGTGGGACTTAAAGAACAAATCGCACTACTGTCTGAAAACCCAATCTGCTTGCTAATGGCCTGAATTTCGCTAACCCTCTTCGTCCGTCCCGGCAGAGGCGGTTAGGAAGATCGTTTTCTTCGTCAGATCCTGATAGAAACTGAATGAAGCGGTTCGAAGTTTAATTGACTCGACATCAAATATTTGAGCACCACATCCAAGTTCCACGAGGGTACTTTAGGCTGGACGACCTTCTTAGTCTCGAACGATCTAATGAGATCATGAATGTCTTTATTATTAGTCAAATCGAGTCCTCTGTGCCTAAAGACTACAGAAAGCACGCTCCTGTAGCCTTTAATAGTTGGAAACAGCCAACTTCACTTCCTCTCTCAGATAAAGAAGGAAGTCAGCTATCTGGCTCAGAGAGGTTGTGGTGGAGGAAATGCCCTTCTTCCTGCACCAGGATCTGAAGACAGCCCACTTCGATTGGTACAGAGCGATTGAGGAGGGCCTCCTTGCGGTGGCAATCGCCTTCGCCACAGGTCTTGAAAAACCCCTCGCTCTGGCCAACTTCTTGATAGTCTGAACGCAGTCAGAAACCCTAGAGCGGGAGGTTTTTTGTGGTACCTCTCGAAGTGGGCTGTCTGAGTAGATCTTTCCGTTAAGGGCAGAGTTCTCGGAAAGTCTACCAGGAAGGACATCACCTCTGTGAACCAGTCGGCTGCCAGCCAGAAGGGGGCGATGAGTGTCATCCTCGCTCCTTCCGATGCCGCAAACTTCCTCATCACTTCCCGAGGATCTTGAGCGGGGGAAAAGCGTATATGTCTAGACCGACCAACTCCAAAGTAGGGCGTCTACTGCGACTGCTCCCGGGTCCAGAACTGGGGAGCAATAGAGTTGAAAGTCTTCTCGTCCTGGAAGTTGCGAAGACATCCACCTGTGGGACAGCCCCACAGGTCCCACAGCGAATGGCAAAACCTCTTGGTGAAGGGTCCACTCTGTCGGCAAAGCTGTCCTCGTCGACTGAGAAGGTCCGCTCGAACATTTTTGTACTCCTGACACGAACCTTGTCAGGATAGTGACTTCTTGCGCTTTCGCCCATAAAAGGAGTTCCTTTGCGATGGCAAACAGAGAAGGCGAGTGAGTTCCCCCTTGATTTCTTAGGTATGCCAGTGCTGTGGTGTTGTCCGAATTGATCTGAATGACTTTGCCGGATACTTCTTCCTGGAAGAACCTGAGAGCCAGGTAAATCGCTGACAGCTCTTTCAGATTGATGTGCCAGGACACCTGTTCCCCTCTCCAGGTGCCCGACATTCTTTCCCTCCTAGTGTTGCTCCCCAACCCGTGGACGACGCGTCGGAAAACAACACTAGGTCGGGGTTCCGAAGTTTGAGGGAGAGCCCTTCTGCGAGCTTCCGTGGATCTGACCACCAACTTAGGTGATCCTTCACCTCTCTCGTTAAACACAAGATCGCCTCCAGATCTTGTTTGTTCTTCCAACTGTTGGCTAGGAAGAATTGAAGAGGTCTGAGGTGCAGCCTTCCCAGAGAAACAAACTTCTCCAGTGAGGAAATGGTCCCCAGCAAACTCATCCATTCCCTCACCGAGCATGTTTCCTTCCCCAGAAAGGTCGCCACTTTTTCCAAGCATTGAAGTTGTCGCCCCTGGGACGGAAAAAAGAAAACCCGAAAAGCCACTGAGTCCATCTGAATCCCCAGATAGACTAAAGATTGAGAAGGAGTCAAATGCGACTTTTCGAGGTTTACTAGAAGCCCCAGGGACTTCGCTAACGTCATTGTCGTGTGTAGGTCCTCCAGACACCGGTCCCGCGATGAAGCTCGAATAAGCCAGTCGTCTAGGTAGAGAGAGATCCTTATATTCTCCAGATGAAGCAGCCTTGCCACGTTCTTCATCAGAATGGTGAAAACCATCGGCGCTGTGGTCAGACCAAAGCAAAGTGCCCTGAATTGGAATACCTTCCCCTTCAGGACAAATCGCAGGTATTTCCTTGATTGGGGATGGATGGGGACGTGAAAATACGCGTCTTGGAGGTCTAGTGAGACCATCCAATCCCCCGGTCTTAAAGCTGACAGCACCGATTGAGGTGTCTCCATCTTGAATTTCTTCTTTATAACGAAGAGATTTAGGCTGCTGACATCGAGGACGGGTCGCCACCCCCCCGAATGTTTCGGCACCAGGAACAGACGGTTGTAAAATCCTGGAGATTCCAGGTCGAAGACCTGTTCCACCGCTGCTTCTCGATCATTTGTTCCAGCAGATCGAAAAGCACTTTCTGTTTTCTCTCCTCGATAAGAGGGAGACAAATCCTTTGGTGTTGAGGATAGCGGGGGGGGTGTGACTTCAAGAACGGGATCCTGTAACCTTTCCTCACAACATCCAGCGACCAAGGGTCGGCATCTCTCTCTTCCCAGGCTTTCGCGAAAAAACCGGTTATGGAAAAGCCTGGGCTTTCTTATCCCGGGCGTTCACTTGAAGGTGTGGACTTCCAAAATTTCAACCTTCCTACTCTTTGAACGGGAGAGGCAGGGGGGGTTTTTCCCTCCTTCGGGTAACAGAGAAAAGGGGCCTCTTTTCCTCCGGGGGGAGGGGGGGCTGTTTTTTTGTCGGAGGGGAAGGATCCAGGCGACGAAAGGGCTTCGGTTTCTTGGTAAACGAAACTCCAGAAGATGAAGCAGCTGCTGCCTTCTAGAAGACTGAGCCAGAAGATCTTGCGTTGCCTTCTCCTTGAAGGCTTGAAGCTATGTCCTTAACCCATCAGTCTGGGGGAAGAGATGGTCTGAAAACGGAGCGAAAAGCAAGTCCGCCTTTTGCGCTGGAGAGACGGATTTGGCCGTGAAGTTACAGAAGAGTGCTCTCTTCTTGAGAATCCCCGAGCTAAAGTGCGTAGCCAACTCCTCAGAACCATCCCTGACGGCCTTGTCCATACAAGAAAGTACACTGGACAGCTCCCCCAGACTAATAGTATCAGAACTCCTTGACCTGGCATCTAAAACTCCAAGACACCAGTCGAGAAAGTTGAAGACCTCTAGAGTCCTGAAGAGGCCTTTTAGATGAAAGTCGAACTCGTTATGGGTCCAAGTGACTTTTGATGAAGACAGAAGGGCTCTTCTGGAGGCGTCCACGATGCTCCCGAAATCACCTTGAGCAGAGGCTGGTAGTTTAACACCTACGTCCTCTGCCCGTCTCATACCACATGCCCTCCTTTACCGCAGAGTCTTGATGGCGGTAAAGCCAAAGAGGACTTTCCTGACGCTTTCCTCTTCTCCATCCACTCATGGACTTTCCGGAACGCTTGCTTCGTGGAAAGCGACTTCTTCATTTTAACGAACCCCGATGCCTTCGATGCTTTAAAAGAAGAGAATTGAGAAGGGGGAGTACGAGGGGCTTCCGGTTGAAAAGTTTCTCCAAACTCCGACTGTAGGAGACGCATCAAAACTTTATAGTCCGATGAGACAGGAGCTGGTTGCTGTTCTTCCTCTGCTTCTACTAAATTATCGCTAACTCCTTCCTCAGAAACTGGAGAAGTAGGAGGAAAAACTCTGAAGTAAAATTGACGAACAGGAAGGGTTCCTTCATCCACCTGAAACTTGTGTTGGTGAGGAACTGGTGTCCACCAGCGCGCGCTTGGCGTCCGAATCCACACGTTTGGCGCCGACAGGTGCGCGCTCGACATCTACTAACACACACGTCCTGGCGGGTTTGTTCTTCCCACCACTGGCGCACACTGAGCGTCCACTAGTGCACGCTTGGCTTCCACTGGTGCGCGCCGAGCGTCAGTCAGCGCGCGGCTGCCGCCCACTGGTGCACGTTTATCAACAACAGGTGCGCGTTTGGCGGCAACGGAAGCGCGCTCCACTTGCACAGAAGCGCGCTCATCGTCCACCACGCTGCGCTTGCGAACATTCGAAGACTTGCGAGCAGGGAGATATCTCATCCTGAGAGCGAGAAACGAACTTCTCACCTCCTCTAGAGAGCTGCTGGGGAGCAGAATGAACTCTAGAGGGAGACTCGAACGAAGCGAGGCGAGCGAGGAGAAAGAGCAGGTCTTGACTTCTTCACAGGAAGCTTCTCATCCTTTCTACGACGCGGAAGAGATCTCCTAGAAGCAAGAGCGTCCTGAAGTTGCTGCTGCAGTGGACTGAATGATCCTCTTGGTTGGCGAATCTTCCTGCTCCGGGGAGGGACTGATCCTGTGAGCAGGAGAGCGGCGAGGGGACGCCTCCCTCCTCCTCCCAGGTACGGCCTCCTCCCGAGCTCTAGAGCGACTGTATCGCTCGCACGAACTAACCGAATCCAAAGTCCGAAGACTCTCTACGCCTTTTCTGCGGCGGAAAAGCAGCGAACGCACTGTCAGGAGAAGATCGCAAATTCGGGAGAACTAGGACGTGAAGCGTCAATATCACGCGCCGTCCTTTTCAGCGGACGGGAAGCACCGTGAGAACTCCACCCTTTACGTGGGGATGAAGCCTCCGATGACGAAAAACACTCCTTGAGGAGACGTGCCCGTGCACGCTCCCTGGCAGTCTGGCGATTTTCATCAGTAACTGCTGAAGGCACGCCAGATCGGTGGGGGTTCCTTGTAACCCTCCTTCGGCTTTCGACATGCTCCCTCCCCAGGTCCTGGGAGTCAAGCAGAGGTCCAGGCCTAGAGGCGAAAAAAACGAGGCCGATCTGACGCACCCTCCACTACACAAGGGGTATCACTGCACTTTTGCACATCACTTTTGCTCTCAAGAGCCAACACTTTCGATTCTAAATTACGAATCGATCCAAAATTAAGGATAACAGTATTACTCTCTACAGACACTGCTCAGGGCCCGGAGGCAAAACTACAGGGTTAGGAGCATTAACAGAAGGAGGGTTAACAGGAGAAACATTAATTTCTTGCACACCTGAAACACTCCTGGAGGAAGACCTCCTTAACCTATCCTTTTCAAGTTTCCTAAGATAGGTATCATACGCCTTCCACTCAGAATCTGTTAATCTTTCGCACTCCTTGCAAACGGCTTTCATACACACATTCATGCTCCCTGCAACTCTTACATACCGTATGTGGGTCTACTGAAGCTTTCAGTAGCCTACCTCTACATCAGTCCTAGAGCAGAACCTTGCGCTAGCTGTACTTAGCCCTGACATATTATCCCAGAGAAGTTCCAAACCAAAATCAAATCAATCCACTAATAACGTGTGCCTAGCCACCGATCCAAGTCAATTAATCCAAAAAAGAACCAAAAGGGATACTCAAGTAGCAAAAAGTTTCCAATCCAGACGGAGGTGCTGTAAACAGATGTTCACAACACCGGCGACAGAAAAATTATGAATAGAAAATGGGAATGGTTCCTGATACCCGCTCCCAGCGGCGGGAATGGGTACTAACCACCTGAACTACCCACTACGTGTGTCGTAAGTTTTAAATTCTGTCGGTCGTCGGAAATTATCAGCTATATATATATCTGACAGGTAAGTTGCATGAACAAAATCTCTTCTACGGGAGCACCCTCTCCTAAAATATCTGACAAAGGTTTGTTGGTGAAACCAAAACCGACGTCCTATGATAAAATAAAGAGGGACAGTCAACAAATATATGCCTCACTGTAATGCCAACATTACAATTGGAGCATTGAGGAACCTGCCTCTCTGCTCCACTAGTTAAAAGATACCGGTGAGTTAAAAAAGTATGCCCTATACGCAGGCGTGTTTAAAACTATACTAGATCTTCTATCCATCCCAGAAGGAAGGTGACCAGGGATGAACAGAAGGTCTGATCGATTTCAGCTTTAAATTCACTATTCAAGCTGGACCAGTGATTCTGCCACTTAGTCCTACCAAAATGATTTAATAAAAAGTTTAAAATCTTCACAGGGAACCCTCACAGAGTGGGAAGCCCGGGAGGAAGCTGCCTGCTTAGCGGCTGTATCAGCCAGCTCGTTACCACGAATTCCCACATGCGAGGGAAACCCAACAAAACTTCACACCGATGCGTTTTCGAGAATGCAGGAGGACCAGCCAATCCTGCACCTCTTGGACGAGTTGATTAGATGGCGTCAACTTCTGGAGTGCAGCTAGGGAACTCTGGGAATCACAATAAATAATATAAGAGTCCCCAGTGCTACCTGTACTAAAAATAAATTTCAAAACGCTAAAATTGCAAAAATCTCTGCATTAAAAAATTGAGAATTTAATAGGGAGGCTTTTTGTAATTGTTCTCTCACCGACGATGACAGAACATCCAACTCCATTTGCTGATTTTGATCCATCTGTATATACAGCAGCCTTCTTCTTCCTCGGCTTGGAAGCCTTGGAAGTTGAAGGGGAAGAGGCGGCAGCAGGCGACGAAGAAGACGACGACGACACCTTTCTCTTCTTCTTCTTCGTCAGCTCCCTCAGGACAGACGTCAGGTCCTCCATCCAGGATGGAGCCAGGGCTGCTGTTGCTGAAGCAACAGGGCCCGGCTGCACCTGTCCGGAAGGACCAGCGACTGGGGCAGGCAAGCAACCACACGGGCTGGGACGATGTCGGCAGGTGCAGGAACAGCAGGAGCGGCAGGTACGGCAGGCAGGTCAGGTACAGTAGGAGACGGGGCAGCAGCCAGCGACATCCTGGGTACCGGCGGCAGGTCCAGGGGCGAGCTCTTCAGGCATCGGAAGTCAGGGGCTGGCAGCACGAAGAACCTGGGAAGGGGATTGGGCCCTGCAGAGCGGCCGTCGGAGTCACTGACATCACATGCGGGGTGTAGACAAGGTGAGGAGGGGCAGCGTACCCTGGAGTTGAGACAGTGGTGGTAGTGGTGGTCACCACTCCATGGGTGACCGGCACAGCACCCTGCCAGATGCTGGAGCAGCCCCTGGGACGCTTGGCATGCCCTGGAGCCCCAGCGACACCCGCACCTGGCCGAGGTCGTCGCCTGCAGCAGGAGCACCTGAGGAAGCAACAGTTGGGTGATGGGGGGGGGGGGCGAGCTCCACCCCGAGCGAACAGAAGACCCCGAATACAAATGCATGTCGGGGCACCTCGCATCCTCCTCTACGCTCGACAGATCAGGCGAAGAGAAGGACCGAGAAACCCCCCCGAAGGGGAAGGCGCCATATGCGGGAGCTGAGCCGGGGACAGGAAAGAAGAGGAAGTGTCCGTAACCAAGGGAGTCGCTGGAGAGCTTTCCGACGACTCCTTGCAGTCTAAGCTTCCCTCCTACCCTCGTACAGCACCCACTGCACCTCCGACCAATTCACACAAAAATACATGGCTCGGTACAAGAGCATTCACGCCCCCGCACAAAGGACATGAGGATCTATCTTGGGGAAAGAGCGAAAGACCCCACACTTGCGGCCCTCCACACCAGGGCAAACTCTGCGGCTGATGGGGGGGCGTGGGGATAGCTCCATTGCATGAGAATCCATAATCAATGTAATAAAAAGTAATAGAGAGAGTCATGTACTTACAATACACTTTCACTACACTGACAAACCAAGTTGAAGAAACAACACAACCAAAGCATACGACGATGAAGCAGGCAGAGAGCGATGACGAATACGTCCTCCACCAACGTGGCCGAAAGCAAAAGTGATTCTTCACCTCCCAGTCGAGCGGCGCGCACACTGTCGGACAAGCAGTTAACTACCAAACTCCCTTGTTTGAAGCTTACGACCGTTCCAGCTGCCGCTAGTTACCTTCCTATTGTAAAAGGACCGATAGTTTGTATTTCGTATCGGAACAACTACTTATTTTCTAATCAGCTTGACTTTCTTACCCACCTTAGGTAGCTATAGATGTAGGCTATATCAATGCATCTTCTTCCTCCCCTCTAAATAGCAGTTATTTTTCAGTAGAGTCCACCCACCTCCTACATAAAACATGTGAAAGCAAGATATATATTCTAAACACATTACCTACTGTGACAATTTCCTCCTACATGCGCAACAGTTCCACCTACTCATTGCAGTCCTCTAACTACAGCCTTGTACATCCATGTAATGTAATATTATTGGCTAATGGATTTTGCCTAGTCACAATTCTTATAGGTCTTTTTGTACTAAGTTTTGACTGGCTTTTCATGAAAGATGACAGGTTCTTCCCCACAACAAAATTTTCAGTTTAACGATGGTGCCTCCATGTGGGAAAGTTGTAGGTGCACCTACCGAGACTGAAGTGGTACTGTCACAATTTATACAAAATAATGAAGAAAGTTTATCCTATTTACGAGAACATGCTATGTTACCAAGAATGTGAAGTGCTCCAAGTGTGATAAGCCGTGCTTTTTAAAGTCGGATCGACATCAATAAAGTGAGACAATTTGTCATTGTAGATCATTTTCGGCATGATTTTTAAGGGGGAGGGGGGTCACAGGCAGGCAAAGCTTCCCCCCCCCCCCAAATAAGGATAACCTCTCCCTAGGTTAAGTTAGATGGTTGTGTTAGGTTATACTGCTTCTCTTATTTTACTCATTTTCTGTATTCCTCACTTTTGTAAATCATGGTTTAGAAAATGGGATGATTTAGAAAATGGAGCTCAGGATAGCTACCTTGTCCCGAGTCACTCCATAAATGCTCTTTCCCCCTCTTATGTTTACATGGAAAATCATTTATTGTTAGTTTTTTGTCGCTTTTTATATTCTGGTGTTATTAGGTATCTTCCGCCTAGCTATTACTCGTTTTCGTTTTCCCCTAAACATAAAACCCGGCTCCCACCTGGGTGCCCCAATTATCGTTGTGATATTTAGGGTGGTGGTCAATGGAAAATGGGTAGATCTAGGATACCTATCCGCGGCAGCCCAGACTATGGCAGTTACTGTTTTTCTATGCAGTTTTACCTACTGAACAAGAATTTTAAGTAATATTTATTTGGACGACTGTAATTAATCCCCAGGGGCCAGTACTAAACACGGCGAAATACATTGGACACCCCAATCCCTGGTGGATGGCGTATCCACGGTTACGTTTCTTGCAGGGTAATTCTAAAGAATAGTACTGCATGATCGAACTGCAAGGAACGTAACCGCGGATACGACATCCACTAGGGATTGGGGCGTCCAATGTATTTCGCCGTTTTTAGTACTGGCCCCTGGGGGTTAATTACAGTCGTCCAAATAAATATTACTTTAAATTCTTGTTCAGTAAGTAAAATAATGTAGGAAAACGTCAATTGCCATAGTCTAGGCCACCACGGATTGCTTCTGTAGAAATACCAATTAATGTTTTACGCAGGATACCTAATAACATCAGAATACAACAAATCAGGAAAACTAGCAGAAAAATTAGTTTTTATTGCAAAAACCGCAGGGTGGAATCTAACGAAAAATTACCTAAATACTAGCTAGCGAGCCTAGTGGTTGTACTAGTCTAAGTAGGTATAAAAGGAAAAAATTTGCCAACTTGTTATTTTAGACATTCAGTAGGGGGAAACACCAGCGACTACCAAACCTTATCACGGTTTTCAGGTCTTATTCACTCGATATTTAAATGGTGAAACAAGAATACAATTACAACTCCAAGCATACCATTCAAAAGATTGAAGTTTTGTCAACATAATGTGATATATGAAAGCCCCATACGAACTAAAATAAGCATGTGACGCTCTTCGTAAAATATGTTTTCAAGGCAGTTTTGAAATCCAATATGACGGCTACCATGTGGATGTACAGGTTCTGATCAGTGACGACAACCATCTTTCCCAGCACTCATTTGAACAATGTTAGCATATATATGTAACATTTATTGATCTTACTCAAGATTGCAGTTGTAATCAGCACAATAAAACAACATTTTGTTGCCTATATTACTGAAAGTATGAAACCTTTTATTCCCAGGGTCATGGTTTGAACTGAATTCATTTTTACCTTGTAATCGGTGGTTTTTATCCTTACTGCCATCACAACTGAAACTCCACAGGGCTTATTTGATTGTTATTATACAGATTTTGGTCTCAATTCACTCCACATTGCACTTTAAACAAGTTGCTGTTCCTGGTTCTTAAGCACGCGCGCCACAAACACAGTTACGAGCAGCAGACGACGAAACTGCAAAGTTTTAAGCCCTAAATTATTAACTTTACTCGTTATTTGGTTCAACTTTACTTTGTTATTTAAAAATGATATTGTTATGATACAATAAAGTTTGTTCATACTTACCTGGCAGATATATATATAGCTGTATTTTCTGAGTCCGACAGAATTTAAAAAACAAAAACTTCCGACACACGCAGTGGTCGGCCAGGTGGTTAGTACCCATTCCCGCCGCTGGGAGGCGGGTATCAGGAACCATTCCCATTTTCTATTCATAATTTATTTCCACTGTCCCCTGAGGGGAGGTGGGTGGGTACTTGATTATATATATCTGCCAGGTAAGTATGAACAAACTTTATTGTATCATAACAATATCATTTTGTTCATGAAACTTACCTGTCAGATATATATATAGCTGAATCCCACCGTTGGAGGTGGGAAGGGACAGAATAGAAGGATTTTGGGAAACAAATGCATGCAGATGATTTACATCTTGGTTCCACCTGTTAGCATAGCTGGCTTCGTGGTTACTGCCACGTAAGTCTGCTTGTGCTACTAGAGTTGCCAGCGAGGTAGAGACCTATATAGCTGGTGCACTCCAGATGATCTGTCAACAGGGGCGAGACCACGACATGACTAGACCATATTGACCATACCATGAGGGCTAAGAAGTAAAATAAATATATATATATAATCACCACCTGACCAACCTAGCCAAAGTTAAGGTGTTTTAACTAAGGCTTAAGAGTTAAGAAGTCGCCGTTGTCGGCGACTCAAACTACTAAATTAAGAGCTCTTCCTAACCATTTTCTACAGGATAGGATGAGGGGTGGTACTTCTTGCCCCCAAGATTGTGTCTGCAGACACGTATGGCCCTAGCGAGCAGCAGATCTCATATGCCATCTTCACATCTCGCAGGGAGTGTGAAGTGAACACAGAGTTGCTTCGCTAAAACATGGTACTCAGGATGTTGCTGAGTGCCATGCTCTGTTGAAATGCTTCCGAGGCCGCGCCCTCACCTCGTGAGCATTCAGATAAAAATATTTCAAATCTTTGTGCAAACACAATGAAGGAGCATTTTTGAAAGAACTCCTTAACACTAAAGCCAGGGTGTTCTTCAAAATGGGCAAGTCTGGTCTTTTTCGGAACACTGCAGATTGCCCGAATGACTTCGACTTTCTTGAGTTATGTAGATAAAACTTGAGAGACCCGACAGGGCACAGGACTCTCTCTGGCTCCTGCCCACTAACTTGTGCCATCCTTGCTTCCAAGCTCCTGGCCCGAGGACAAAACGGGTTTCCATTCTTAGGCCACAACGGAAGGCTTAGAGAGCACACCGCCTTGTGTTCTCTAAAGCCAAAACTTGTGACGATGGCTTAAAATCTCACTAACCCTCTTTGTCGTATCTAGGGTGGTTAGAAGAAGGCCTTCCTGATCACATGCAAGAAGTTAACAGGTAGGAGAGGTTCAAATGCTTTGACATCAAGAACTTCAGACTACGTCTAAGTTCCATATTGAAAGCTTCGATCTGGACATGCACAGTCAGTCCGTCTGTACTAAAGTCAGGTGACCGACTAGTTGACCAGTCAGATGAATCAAGGACAGCAAGGCTGTACCCTGAAGACCATAAGGCACTATTCTTCGCTGAAGGATGAGTGCCTGGACTGCCTGGGCAATTCAATCTAAGCAAACCTTGGGGGGTGTATCAACGCAACCCAACGTCGTCAGCGAATAAACTCCTGAGCAACTCCTGACTCGAGCTTCTGGTGCCAGGAGAAAAGAGCGAGGAGCAAAAAGGCGATTCAGTCCCGAAGGAAGAATGCCTGACAGTCCAACCTGGTCTCATGTTACTCGATCATCGGGGGTGTATAAACGCAACCGACTTCGTCAACAAGAAACTCAGGGCTACTATATGTTGCCTGATCTCGCACGAGTGTCTGACTCAGAGAAAACAAGTGAGACAAAAAGTAGATGGTGAGCGGAGTTTCGAGATTCCACAGAACTCAAAGATCGTGAAGGCCTTTGTTGTTTGACAGAAGCAAATCTC
>NC_087206.1:37252402-37314902 GCF_015104395.2 Macrobrachium nipponense
AGACTCTCCGAGATGCACGGTCGGTTTATGTCTCTCTCCTCTACAATGATTGATTACCGAACCGTATCTCTGCCCGACAATCACAGACTTAGGTCTCTGGTTGGTTGGGATTCTCGCATAATACGTGAATGACCATCTCTACTGCATCGCCTTGGACATTGCGAGAATTTTCAGACAGAGATATCTCAATAGACTCTATCATCTTTCTGTTTACCGCAAGGTGATGGCTGCTCGTACTCGCTTCTCCAACTGCTAGTTCCGCTGGGAAGGCGAGCGAGTATCCAATCTTCCTCCCCCATTCCCTCTCTCCCTACAGCTACGAAGGAAAGGGGAGGGGTCCTGCAGAGGGTTCTCCGTAGGATTCCACGTTGGGGGACTGCGTTCCTGGGGTGACCTTCGGGTCCTACTGGATGTAAGTCCCGTCGTTGAGGAGGGATCTTGCCCCATCCTCGATTTCTACGGAAATTGGGAGGACCACCAACTGATGATCTGACGAATTCGGTGTGGGTTTCGCAGAGCACTTAGAATTCTCCGGAATTTCTAGCACACTCAGAGTGTTTTGGTTTTCTACGATCTACAAACACTTGGGTGAACCATGGTCCAGAGTGAGCTAGACGAGAATCCCAGATAATTGTGACTACGATAATCGGGAATCTCGCCGAATGCTCGAATTCCTGGAATTTCTAGCGTTTGGCAGAAGCACTGCTGCTGAACGAAGAAAATATCACAGTAGGCGGCCAACCCTGGGATAGAGAAGAATGGGTGGGAACATCCAGTTTGGCTTGAACTATCGTCTTCAGTATCCTGTTATCACCATTGAAGTCTTCCTTCGGGGAAAACTTCTCCTTCACTCTCTTCATTAAAGAATGAAAGGTGTCTGCTTCCAGTCCTTATTCTCATTCCTCGAATGGAAAAGAATTTAGGATGGAGGTCTTTGTACAGGAACCTACAAATATACTACGTATATTGCCCTCGCGACATGACTCTGTTAATCAGTTGAATTGTCCGAGGTGTAGGCACATACCGTAGTTAACTCTACGGATTGTGACCGAGACGAATAGTATCTTCTTAATTGAACTGCAACTTGGGACTGCCTGCAACCTCCCAGGAGTTACCAGTTTCAATTTTGAGATACTTATGGTATTGTTACGACAACACCACCTCAGCTTTTGTATTCACCGAAATCCGTTTCGTTTAAATGCAAATGCTCGAGCGTATTTTGTTGCGCTCGATGGTTCTAGCCGAACACATTCCTTCTTGGAATGGATTACCTGGCAACTCAGGATGACGAGTGAGCAAGAGCTGGCGGTGTATTGGGCTGCCTGCCGCAGCCCAGTACCAGCAGACTCTCCGAGATGCATGGTCAGTTTATGTCTCTCTCCTCTACAATGATTGATTACCGAACCGTATCTCTGCCCGACAATCACAGACTTAGGTCTCTGGTTGGTTGGGATTCTCGCATAATACGTGAATGACCATCTCTACTGCATCGCCTTGGACATTGCGAGAATTTTCAGACAGAGATATCTCAATAGACTCTATCATCTTTCTGTTTACCGCATGGTAACAGAAGTCTGTAGCCTAGTCTTCCGCTGCTTCGCACCTGCCGCTGCGATAATGCAGAATGATTTCTTCAGACATCTGAGTTTGTCTTCTAAATATATCTCGTATTCGTAGATGTGCAATTGTTCATTGTTCACCCCGAATTGTAGATGTATAACGGAAAACATCGCCTGTTCCCCGTCCTGCCAGCTCTACTTCCCAGTATATATATATATCCTCCCTGGATAACCTGAAAGAAGAAGATAATGATTCAGCCCATGAGAAGCGGTTCTTCAGGCAGTACATCCCTGTGTTTTCATTACTAAAAAGCGCTCCGCTTTCATTGCAACTACGACTTCTCACCAAACAGCAATGAAATAGTGGTTTAGCGTTTTCAGTCCTTTGTAAACACAGGTTACTTCTCTCGATTCGGCTGTGAAGACGTAGGTCTGCATTCACCTTCCATCTTCGTCTTCAACGGCGCATAATGTTATTTCTCCTTAGCTGAGATTCAACTACTATGAGAACTTCTGTCTTGCCACCAGGGACCTCGGTCTCTAGAAGGCAATTGACTTAAGCCTTTTGGGCACATGCCTTGGGAGAATCACCACCTCGCCTATTGACATCAGTGGCAACAAATAGACAATTTGTATGTTCTCTCGGCTTACCCCTTTAAAGGCGAGGGTCACGTGACTATGCTTGGACAGTTCACCTTACACAACCGAACGCAGTCAGTCGGCAGCTGTCGAAGCGTCCAAGTCCGTTACGAGCTACGCTGTGGACTTAGTTCGGTTGTTCCAGACCAACCATTACTTCGTCCTACTAGCTGGCTCCAGTACCCATACCATCGACACCCATGGAGTGTTGGTGTCCTATCCACTACGGAGACGGAGAGACTTCACCGCAGTGGGGTACGAGACCACAAGAGACTTCGCTGCAATGGGATACGAGAATGCGAGACACTTCGCTGCAGACGGATAGACCAGTATGGGTACTGGACATCACTGAAGATTATGTCGAGAAGAGGGATAGGTCATCTCGACTATTCCCTTCTTTCCATCCGAGTAGGGGAACTGCATGGCTTTTCCTTTGACGTCAAGCATCCAGGGGATGGGGATCTGTGACGCTTGATGTCATACCGAACTTCGTAGCAAAGACTCAGAATCCTTCGGTCCCTGCCGATCAGTTGAGTCTTTCACAATCCCCTCCCTAATGGACTTCACCGACATTGAGGTGGATGAGATGCTGCTTTGTCCTGTGAGGGCGCTATGGCGCTATCTGAAGAGAACTCGGCACCTCAGCTGAGTGTCGACACCTCTTCGTTAGCACCAGGATGACCAAGAAAGAAATATACAGGAACACTTTCTTTCTGGCTGCGTGAGGTGATCAGGAGGGCGTACGAAGCTGATGGTAGCGACGACATCCGTACCCTTCGTCCGAGAGCCCACGAAGTCAGAGGTATTGGTCGTTCCCTTGCGTTCCGCAAGAACTTCTCCGTGGCACAGGTACTGAAGGTAGGGGTCTGGTCCAACCAGACCACCTGCACCTCCTTCTACCATCAGGATATAGCCCACAGGTCCTTGGTGGACCTTGTTCCCTTATGGACCCGGGTGGGTGGCTGCTCAACACGTTGTGTAGCTTACCCAGCACCCGTGCGGACAGAACAGCATCGCATCCTTACTGCATGAAGGGATAGGTGAATGAGAATGTGACTGGCCTTCTCTTCCCCATCTTTTTCTCTCCATCTACCTATGGGCAGAGGGACGCGGTTGTCACTAGACTGGGTCAGGAGGCGATGCAGGTAAGCTACTCGACCGAGCCCCATCCTATCCCTTTCAGTAGGGATAGGAGCGATTATCCACCACTTCCTTCAGCATGGGGGGGGAAGTGGAAGCCAACAAGAGACAACCCATGCTTCATATTGCCTCTTGCAATAGGAACAAGTTCTTGCTTGCTAGTTTTAAGAGGTACGCTTGCCTCCCTCTTATTACTTGGGTCCAGAGGACTGACCATTGATCCTGCGGTACATACCCCAATCAATTGGGCAGAGGCTAGGATCCCTCCCTCTGCTCTTACGACCAGGGAGGGAATCCAAGGTTGGGCGAACACCAGTGTGTTCATAAGACTCAGATTCCTCCCACCAAGAAGTGAGTCTTCCCATGTAAAAGGACGTTGAGGTTTGTATTTCGTACGGAACAAATGGCAATTTGTCGAAAATTGCATTTTCATACATTCAACTTACCTGTCAATAATAATAATACATATCTATCGACTCCCGTCGTCCCCCGACAGAAATTCAAATTTCGCGGCACTCGCTACAGGTCTGTCAGGTGATTCTACCTCGCTCTGGCTCTGGGTAGCAGGACTAGGAACTATTCCCGTTTTCTAATCAGATTCTCTCTGTCGCCGGTAGTATCAACATTGTTGTTACTTCCTCCTGACTGGAATTCTTTTTTCACAACGCTTTTGATCATCTTTCGACTGATTTTTGGTGACGTACTTGGATCGTTGTTTGGCATTCGCTATCGTGGACTGGTTTTTGGACTTCGCTTTGGATTTTCGTGAATATGTCTGATTCTAGTGTTAGCTTCAGAGTGTGTGAATGAAGGCTGTAAGGTGAGGATTCCGAAAGCTTCGGTAGATCCTCACACTACATGCAGTGGTTGTAGAAAGGTTGAATGCTCAATGAGAATACGTGTAACGAGTGTAGAGATTGAGTGCGCAAGAATGGAAGAATCTGACTTCTTACTTGAGAAGTTAGGAGAAGGATAGAGAGAGGAAGGCGGCTTACAAAAGCCGGAAAATGTCTAGTAGTTCTGTAGCTTCTTCTTCTCTTAATTATGCCCATTCTGTTTCAGCCCGTTCACAAGTTTTATATCCTCTCTGAGTTCCGCCTCAGAAATAGCGGAACTCAGAGCTTCCTTCAAAAAATGCAAGAGAAAATGGAAGCATTAGAAGGTAGAGAAGTGAATGTGGTTTCTCAGTGATGTAGTGTCCCCAGTGTAGTGGAGGGGGCGTCTGGTCGTCCCTGCGACGCTCCAGGCCTAGACCTCTTCCAAGCTCCCTGGCCCAGAGGAGAAGGAAAGAAAATCGAAAGCCTTACGGGGGTCGTGGGGAATCCCCAACGATCAGGCGTCCTTCGGCAGAATCGTATGCATCTCAGTCTGCCAGGGACAGCTATAGAAAAAGCGTCCTTCGTGAGTGCTTTTCATCTTCTAGTTCGCCTTCTCCGAGAAGAGGATGGAAGGAATCGAAGCTTTCACGTCCGCTAAAAAAAAGGAAACTGGAAAGAACCTGAGCTTAATTCTAGCCCGAGCGTTCTTCTCTGAAGAGGAGGCGCCTTCGGTAATCAAGAAAGCTAGAAAAGGATTTAGATCCTTGGAAGGGAAAAGACTCTCGAGCGCCTTCCAGATCTCCTTCTCCTGATTCGATGAGCCTTCGACCAGGAGAATTTTGATGAATGTACAGGAGCAAATAGCGTCTTTGGTAGGAGTATTTCTAAGGAGCCTACTCGTAAAAGGATGACAGGCTTCTGATTAAGAGATCCAAATACCGATCTCCTGTCGGGCGCGACGAAACCCTCCAGGGGAGTTGTCGCACAAGCGGTCATCTCTGGGGGGGCGGGAGCGGTGCGTTAGGCAGGCGAGATGTGGGAAAGGAAGTAACTCCTACCAAGCGTCAGGCGCCAACTAGGAGCCAGGCGCCAAGTAGGCGCAAAGAGCCTGACTTTACTGTAGATCGTTCTAGGCCCAGATCTTCATCCAAGCAACAAGAGTCAATTGGAGAAGAGAGAACTCCTGATAGGAGTATAGCGCCCGCCAAGCGCAATATACTTGCTATTCAAAAGGCGCATTCCATGAGCGATACTCCTACCAAGCCTCAGGAGTATTCGGTAACTAGATGCGCCTTCCGTAGGTCAGGAGTATTCGGGAAAGAGATACTCCTGCCAAGCGCCTTGATTACTCTGGCCTCGATACTCCTCCCAGGCGCCAGGAGTATTCTGGACTTTTTACTCCTAACAGGCGCCAGGAGTATTTGGAGCGAGATGCGCCTTCCAGACGGCAGGAGTATTCGAAGAGTGTAACGACTGTCAGGCGCCAGGAGTATTCCAAACAGGTTACTCCTACCAGGCCTCAGGAGTATTCTCAGCGAGATACTCCTGCTAAACGCCAGGCGCATTCTCCTCGTGAAGAGCTTGACATCCGACAGGAGTCTAACAGGCGTTAGAGCAGTGATACGTGACTCTCCTAATGATAAACGTAAGGAGAGAGTTACTCCTAGCCCATCTCCTTATAGAAGTGCTTCTTCTTCGAAAGGAAGAAATCTAGAGAGGAGACAGAGGAGGGAAGGGAAGAGCCTTCTCCTTCTGATCCTATTAATTTAGATGACGTCTCGGAGGACGAAGTTACTAACAGAGAAGGGCTCTCGAATTACAAAGTTCTTTTCTGCTCTTCTCTTAGAAGAATATGGAGATGCATTAACTCCAGCCGCTCCTCCTTCTCCTCGCTCTCTATTTTCAAGTACGAAGGCACACAAGTCCTTCGTCTTTCCTGAAAATGAAGCCGGCCATATCCATGAAAGGGCCTTACAATCTCTTGGACTCCTGGATCAAGGCTAAGAAGGAGTTAGGAATGGTACGATTTTTCTTGTTGCATGCCTCCCTCCTCCCCTCGGGGCTAAACTAAAGGGGCAAAAGGAGGGCATTTATGGTACGCGAAACGGGAGAAAACATGGGATTGTCTCTGCCTGTTTCAGCTGAATCGGACTTCTCCAGTCTCGTAGACTCGTCGAGGAGACATGCCTTGAATTCAGCAAAAGCAACATGGGGTCTTTCGGAAATGGACCATCTCCTCAAGGGACTTTTTCACACCTTAGAAGTATTTTAATTCCTAGATTGGTCCCTTTGGTTGGGGTCATTGCTAAGAAGTCCCATGAAAAAGAACAACTAAGCCCTGAAACCCTTGCATAGCATCCTTACATGCATAGATAAGGCGGTTCAAGATGGATCGGCGGAAGTGTGCTCCCTCTTCGGTGCGGGAATACTAAAGAAAAGAGAGCGGTCATAGTGCCTTTCTCACTAAGGCCGTCTCTCCTTCGCAGAGATCCGCTTTGCTGTATGGCGCCTCTCTCTGAGCATTTATTTCCTTCGCAGTTGGTGAGAGACATTGCCCATTCGCTAACTGAGAAAGCCACTCAGGATCTTTTAAGGCAATCCTCAAGGAAGAATAGACCTGGCTAGTGAGGAAAAGAAAGCATCTAAGCCAACTCAACAACAGCAGCCCTTTCGAGGAGGCGCTCAGGCTAGATCCATCGTCAGAAGGAAATCATCTGAAAAAAGGGGAAGATCTGCCTTCCGTCCCTTTAAGAAGGGAAAATGAGAAATCTTTCCTCCAGACACCTGTAGGAGCCAGGTTACAATTCTTTGCGGGAGCATGGGAAGACATAGGATCCGATCCTTGGTCAATGTCAGTAATCAAGAAGGGTTATTATATCCCATTCAAGGACAGACCCCCCTTGACAATGTCACCGAGGGAACTGTCAGCCAGATACAAGGACCCTGTTCTGATGGATACTCTTCGTCAAATGGTGGAGCAGGATGTGGGACAAAAGAGCAATATTAGCTGTACTGGATCAATAAAGCTCCCCGGGTTTTACAATCGCTTGTTTCTCGTAGCGAAAGCCTCGGGGGAATGGAGACCGGTACTGGATGTAAGTCGCTGAACAAATTCGTACAACAACAGAAGTTCAGCATGGAACGTCTGCCTCAGTACTTGCAGCTCTCCGTCAGGGAGATTGGATGGCGTCTCTAGATCTTCAAGACGCATATTTCCACGTACCGATTTCACCATTTCGTCGAGGAAGTACCTTCGTTTCATGTTCGAGGGGAAGGAATCTATCAGTTCAGGGCCCTGTGTTTCGGCCTTTATTTTACGGCTCCCCCAGTCTTCACAGACTTGATGAAAAATGTGTCAAAACACCTTCACATGAAAGGGATAAACGTCTCCCTATACCTGGACGACTGGCTCATCAGGGCCAGGTCTCAAAAGCAGTGTCTGGAGGACCTGTCAACATCCTGGATTTGACAAAGACATTAGGATTAATCGTGAACCTCGAGAAATCCCAGATGGTCCCCAGCCAGAACGTAGTCTATCTGGGGATTCAGATGGATTCTCGGGGTTTTCGAGTATTTCCTTCTCAAGAGCGAGTAAGGTTAAACAGGCTGGGTGCGCACAGTATTGAACTTCTTAGAGAAAGAGCGTACTTCAGCGAGGGAATGGTTGAGCCTTCTGGGGACCCTTTCCTCGCTCGAACAGTTCTTTCCTCTAGGAAGACTGCATCTCCGTCCGCTTCAGTACTTCCTGAGAAGCAGTTGGAGTTGGAAGACAGGACAGCTCTCGGACACGTTTCCGATCTCATTAGAAGTAAAACAACAGTTAAGGTGGTGGTTGACCCCCTTGGAAGAAAACAGTGGAGTATCCTTAGAAGTTCGGAACCCAAACCTGACATTGTTCTCAGACGCGTCGGAGACAGGTTGGGGTGCGACTCTAGGGTCCGAAGAAGTGTCAGGCACCTGGTCGGAAGAGCAGGTGTCATGGCACATAAATTGCAAGGAGCTCTTTGCGATTCACCTCGCGTTAAGGAGCTTCGAGCAGATAGTCAGAGACAAAGTAATTCAGATAAACTCCGACAATACGACCGCTCTGGCTTATGTCAAGAAGCAAGGAGGAACTCACTCTGTTCGCCCTATACGAACTGGCAAGAGATCTGCTGATTTGGGCAAATCAAAGGAATGTGTCCTCTAACGAGATTTGTTCAAGGGGAGAGGAACGTGAGAGCGGACAGACTGAGCAGGAGGTTCCAGGTCCTTCCTACAGAATGGACCCTCCACTCGGGAAGTCTGTCAGAAAACCCTTTGGTATCTTTGGGGAAACCACAGCTAGATCTATTCGCCACGTTTCTCTCCAAAAGGATAGACACATTTTGCGCCCTGGTGGAGGATCCCAGGGCCTATGCTATAGACGCCTTTCTCCTGGACTGGTCAGGGCTAGACGTGTACGCTTTTCCCCCATTCAAGATTCTGAGGGAAGTAGTCAGAAAGTTTGTGGCCTTGAAGGGAACCAGAATGACTCTGATAGCCCCATATTGGCCATCCCGAATTTGGTTTCACGGAGGTGATGGAGTGGACAGTGGACTTCCCCAGATCTCTTCCAAACAGGATAGATCTGCTCAAACAACCCCACTTCGAGAGAGTCCCTCAAAATCTACCCGCTCTGGCTCTGACTGCCTTTCTCCGACTATCGAAAGATTGGTCAGAGCGAGAGGGTTTTCTCGCAAGGCGGCAAGCGCAATTGCTAGACCCCGCAGAGCATCTACTAGGCGAGTGTACCAATCGAAGTGGGAAGTTTTCAGAAACTGGTGCAGGTCGAAGAAGCTGTCCTCTTCAATCCTCTGTAACCGAAATTGCGGATTTCCTTCTTTTCCTGAGGGAAAAGTCACATCTCTCTGCTACCAACAATTAAAGGATACGAAGTATGCTTTCGTCAGTCTTTAGAAACAGAGGCTTAGACTTGACGAATAATAAAGATTTGCACGATCTCATCCGCTCTTTTGAAACGTCCAAGTCAGTAGAGCCTAGGATTCCGAGCTGGAACTTAGATGTGGTTCTGAAATTTCTATCCTCGGAAAAGTTCGAACCACCTCATACGGCTTCATTCCGTCCGTGATATCACTAGAAAGTGATATTTCTTCTATCTCTGGCTACGGCTAAAAAGGGTCAGCGAGTTGCACGCCTTGAGTCACGAGTTGGTTTCAAAGAAGATTCTGCGATTTGTTCATTCCAGACTCTTTTTCTTGCCAAAAACGAGAACCCTTCGAATCCCTGGCCTAGGAGTTTCGAGGTAAAAGGACTTACTAGCCTAGTAGGCAGAGAAATAGAAAGATCACTTGTCCAGTTAGAGCACTGAAATTCTATCTGGACAGAAAGAAGCGGTTGGGAGGCTCACAGCATGGTCTTTGGTGCTCGGTAAAAGACCCAAGAGACCTATGTCTAAAAATGCTTTGGCCTTCTTTGTTAGAAGTGTTAATTACCGAGGCTCATAAGAACTGCCCAGATGGACTCTTTTAATCTATTAAGAGTAAGAGCTCATGAGGTAAGGGCAATCGCGACATCAATTGTGTTCCAGAGAAATATGTCACTTAAAAATATTTTGGATGCAACCTATTGGAGATGCAACTCAGTATTTGCATCTCATTATTTAAAAGATGTGCGAGTAACGTATGAGAAATGTTTTTCTTTAGGTCCGTTTGTGTCAGCACAGACGGTTCTGGGTAAAGGAGAGAGCACCGATCCTTAAATATGTGTACGTAACCCTCTTGTCGGATGTGTTCTCGTGTTTTCCTGTGCATGGGAGTGTCAGATGTCGCACTGGCGGCCTTCACTTCGCTTCATTAGGAAATCGAGTGACAGCTGACTATTAGAGGGGTACAAATTTTTATTTTTGTATGTATGAGTTTCGAGTTTGTGGTTGTTTGCTAAGAGTTTGGGGATGACTCTTAGCAATCTTAGAACTAACACGGGTTAGGATCGGGTGATCGGGATCGGTTGTGTGCTCCTTAAAGAAGGCGTGTTGTCATATAAGCGGATTAGCACCCCTTGACAAACGCCAGTTAGGCTCTGCCGAGTAAGTGGATAAGACCCCATCGACAGACCAGCAAGAACTCTTGGCCACAGATCACTATCTCGCTAAGGCTCTTGAGATGAAGCAGACTCCTGGGCAGTAGCCACGAAGTCTTCCATCTAATAAGGTAGGAACTAAGGTTTATTTATACCTACAACATATGTTGTTTACCTGTCTAGTCAGTTAGTTAGCTGTCTCTTGCCCTCCACCAAAGGGTGTCAATCAGCTATGTATATATCTGACAGGTAAGTTGAATGTATGAAAATGATATTGTTATGATACAATAAAGTTTCATACATACTTACCTGGCAGATATATACAATTGAAGACCCACCCAGCCTCCCCGCAGGAGACAGGTGGAAGAGAGAATCTGATTAGAAAACGGGAATAGTTCCTAGTCCTGCTACCCAGAGCAGGGCGGTAGATCACCTGACCTACCTGTAGCGAGTGCCGCGAAATTTGAATTTCTGTCGGGGACGACGGAGTCGATAGCTATGTATATATCTGCCAGGTAAGTATGTATGAAACTTTATTGTATCATAACAATATCATTTTTCCTAACTATACAAACCTGAGGTTCTTTACATATAGTCCCACCTCATGCCACCCCTCACTCTGCGTTTTTCCTGGGCCTAAAGCAAAAGTGATTCTTCACCTCCCAGTCGCACGGCGCGCGCACTGTCGGACAAGCAGTTAACTACCGAACTCCCTTGTTTGAAGCTTACGACCGTTCCAGCTGCCGCTAGTTACCTTCCTATTGTAAAAGGACCTCAGGTTTGTATAGTTAGGAAAAATGCAATTTTCGACAAATTGCCATATCGACGGAGGCTTTTATGGACGGATTGTAGCATATGAGAAGCCAGTGGCAGAACTCTCTAATGAATGGGTTCAAAGTTATTTGTGATGTAAACATATGACGTCTTGACCCCTCCCACAAGGTGATGACGACAAACAGCTGTCCCTGAAATTCTGAATGAATATTTGTACCTTGTCAAGGCTTCAAGAATGGTAGCTATGATAAGTCATTGTCCCCTTGGTTGCAGGATTCGACTTGCACAATTAGTTAGAAGTGAGGAGGAGGCCAGTGGCAAACCCTACATAAGCTTGAACAGGTAAATGAATAATAGAGCAGTTAATCTAAGTAAAAGGTGCAGAAAGATAATTATATATGCTCTATAAAGCAATAGTTGTTGATTTCTTAGTAAATTATAACTTGCAGAACATTACATCTTGCTTTACCAAAAAAAAATTAAAAAATGTCATGGGTTATAATACATCACTGAATGACCTCAATAGGTCCCAGTGCTTGGCTTGAAGTCTGATTCTGTAATCCAATCTAATCCTATGCAATTGTCTATATATTACAATGATCATCACTGTCATATTAAGATTAGAGGCAGTCCCCGGCTTACGACGGGGGTTTCGTTCTTGAGATGTGTTGTAAGCCAGAAAATCATCAAAAATCCTATGAAAACCATACTCTTAAGGCTTTGGGTGCATTCAAAACTTTGTAAACTGTGTTTTTATAGCATTTTTCATCAAGAAAATTTTTGAATATTGACTATTTTGTATTTTTGTTGTCATATTTCTTCCGCCAGATCGGCGTCGTAAGCGTCGTAACCCCGGAACGTGTCACAAACCTGGAAATAATTTCTGATGAATATAATTGAAAAGTGCCATAACCTGGGAATGTCGTAAGCTAGGGACTGCCTGTACATAATATCAAAGGAGTTATATACAATGAATGCCAAAGTTTTCTTTACTTTGTTAATTAATTTTTTATGATATTATTTTTCAGTGGAGAAACAGTGATGGAAATTTTTTTTTTGATTACTTGTGGAAACCCTTCTTTTCAAGGATTCTAGCACTCAACCTCTTGGCATAAATCCTATATACTACTACTACTACTACCACTACTACAAAGTGTAAACAATGAGTATTAGTTGTATTTCATTGTTGCCAGAGGTGGAGACTTTTTCACGAATAACTGATTATCTATCGAGAAGGAGGCAAGTTAATGACGTCATAAGTTACGTCATTATATCTTCGAAAGACATTCCTCTGAGTTTGGTGGTGATGTCTACAAGAAGTCGGTGTTACTCTTATATTTACCAGAATTATGCAACTTTCGTAATACAGAATGCAGTAAAAAATTAGGAAGGGATGTAAGGTAATCTATGACAAAGTGTCCCTTCGGCGGTTTCTGTGACACCCCAGACTGCCAAGGATCGCTATTGCAAAAGCGTCCTGCGTGAGTGTTTTTCTTCGTCGGGATCTTCATCTCCGAGACGTGATTGGAGGGATTCAGATCGCTCTCGACCACTCAAGAGGAGTTGGAAGGCTCCGACGATTGACTCGAGCCCAGAAAACTTCCCTGAGGAGTCTCCTTCGGGAGTTAAGAAGGCAAGAAGAGCCACTCTGTCAACCAGAGTTAGAAGGAGTCAGGAGGTGGAGGCTATGGACTCCTCCCCTCCTCCTTCCCCTCCTCCCGAAGAGGATAAAGAGGAGGTTACGAAGAGGTTCATGATGGCTATGCAAGAGCAGATTTCGTCTTTTGTAGGAGTCCTTTCAAAGGAGCCTCCTAGAAGGAAAGACTCTTCCCTTCCTATCAAAAGATCCTCCAGACGTAGGAGGTATCTGCCGCCAGGATCGATGCTCCTACTCGAGTTGAGGCTTCCTGTACGAACGTGGATGAACCGATCAGACGTCTCTGGCACCGGCCAGGAGTGAGGAGTCACCAGAGGCCAGGAGTGCAGGAGTGAGGAGACCAGGAGCCAAGGAGCCAAAGGAGTGTGGAGTCATCCAGCAGGAGGCAGGAGCCAGGATGCAGGAGGCAAGAGGCAGGAGTCAGGAGTCAGGAGTCAGGAGTCAGCGTCAGGAGTCAGGAGTCAGGAGTCAGGAGTCAGGAGTCAGGAAGTCCGGAGGCAGGAGTCCGGAGTCCGGAGGCAGGAGTCCGGAGTCCGGAGTCCGGAGGCAGGAGTCCGGAGTCCGGAGTCCGGAGTCCGGAGTCCGAGGCAGGAGGCAGGAGGCAGGAGGCAGAGTCAGGAGCCAGGAGGCAGGAGTCAGGAGGCAAGAGTCAAGAGCCAGGAGGCAGGAGTCGGAGACTCATTCCTGAGTTTATGACTCTTCTCCAAATAGAAGCTCCTCTCCTTCAGATCGTAGGAGGTCTTGGAAGGACTCTCCCTCCAAACGAGAGCTTTCTCCTTCGTCTGATCGAGGTTTGGACGATTTGTCTGATGACGAAACCTCCTGCAAATGAGGGACTCTCGAATTATAAAGTCTTAGCCTCATTGTTACTACAAGAGTTTGGAGACTCTCTTAGTCCGGCGGCTCCTCCTTCTCCTCGTTCTCTCTTTTCGAGCTCGGCTACGGCAAAATCTTCGGCCTTTCTGAAAATGAAGCCTGCAGTTTCTATGAAAAGAAGGCCCTCCATTCTTTAGATTCTTGGATGACAAGAAGAAAGAGTTGGGAAAGACTGTATTCTGCACGCCTCCTTCCAAACTCCATGGAAAGAGAGGTACTTGGTATGGGACAGGAGAGACTATGGGTCTTTCTCTTCCTGCCTCGGCAGATGCGGACTTTTCCAATTTAGTGGAGGCCTCTAGACGTCACTCTTTAGGATCGGTCAGATCGACGTGGAGCATTTCGGAGTTGAACCACTTTCTAAAGGGACTTTTTGTCACTTTAGAGGTGTTCAATTTTCTGGTTTGGTCACTCGGAGTTCTGGCCAACAAATCTAAAGATCCGGAGTTTCTTAAAAACCCAGAGATTCTCCATAGCGTCCTGTCTTGCATGGACAAGGCAGTACAGGACGGTTCGGGAGAAGTGGCTTCCCTTTTTTGGTGCTGGTCTTCTGAAAAAGAGATCAGTATATGGATCCCTATTATCAAAAGGGGTTTCTCCGAGCCAGAGGACTGCTTTATTGTTCGCCCCTCTGTCGGATCATCTGTTTCCTTCTCAGTTAGTGAAGGATATATCTCGCTCGCTAACTGAGAAGGCGACACAGGACCTACTGGTACAAACGTCCAAGAAAGGACGCCCTGTAGTGTCGACGATTAAGAAGGACTCTCGTCCTCCTCAGCAGCCCTTTCGTGGAGGTGCAGCGGCTCGTCCCCCTGCCAGAAAGAAGAGCTCTGACAAGAGAGGAAGCTCTTCCTTCAGACCTTTCAAGAAAACTAAATGACTTGTTGCTCCTTCAAGCACCAGTGGGCGCCAGACTCCTGAACTTTGCAGGAGTATGGGCAAAAAGGGGAGCCGACCCTTGGTCAGTCTCGGTCCTAAAGAAAGGATACGTAATCCCCTTCGAGGACAGTCCTCCCCTAACATCTACACCTCGGGAACTGTCAGCGAGGTACAGAGACCCTGTAATGAGAAAGACTCTCCTTCAAATGGTGGAACAAATGTGGGAAAAGGAGGCCATCGAACTTGTGCAGGATCCACACTCCCCGGGATTTTACAATCGCCTTTTTCTAGTACCAAAGGCATCGGGGGGGTGGAGACCAGTACTGGACGTAAGCGCCTCTGAATCGCTTTGTTCAGAAAAAGAAGTTCCGTATGGAAACGTCCGCCTCAGTAATGTCGGCTCTTCGTCCAGGAGATTGGATGGTCTCTCTGGACTTGCAAGATGCGTATTTCCACGTTCCCATTCACCATTTGTCAAAGAAATATCTTCGGTTTGTAATAGGAGACAAGATTTTTCAATTCAGGGCTCTGTGCATCGGTCTGTCTACAGCTCCGCAGGTATTCACCAACCTGATGGCGAATGTGGCAAGATGGCTTCACCTAGAGGGAATAAACATCTCCCTCTACTTAGACGACTGGCTGATCAGGGCCAAGTCGGAGATTCAGTGCTTGGAGGACTTATCAGTAACAAGAAACATGATAGAATCGCTGGGATTACTCGTGAACCTCGAGAAGTCGCAGCTGATCCCCAGCCAGAGCTTGGTCTATCTGGGGATTCAGATGGATTCTCGGGGTTTTCGAGTATTTCCTTCGCGAGAAAGAATCACTCGAGGTTTGTCGAAAATCTCGAGCTTCTTAGAGAGAAAGAGCAGTTCAGCGAGGGATTATCTGAGCCTTTTAGGGACCCTGTCCTCACTAGAAAAGTTCTTCTCTCTGGGGAGGCTTCACCTTCGCCCTCTTCAGTTTTTCCTGAAAGGGGTGTGGAGTTGGAAGACGGGACAACTCTCGGACATCTTCCCGCTTCCACAAGAGATAAAAGATCACTTGAAGTGGTGGATCCTTCCTCTTCAAAAGAACGAAGGCGTATCGCTTGCCTTTCAGAACCCAGACCAAGTGTTATATTCCGACGCTTCGGAGTCGGGATGGGGAGCGACGCTAGGAGCAAGGGAGGTGTCAGGCACCTGGACAAAGGAACAGGTGTCCTGGCACATCAATTGCAAGGAACTAGTGGCCATACACCTAGCCTTAAAGTTCTTCGAAGAGATAGTCAGAGACGGGGTGATACAGATAAACTCGGACAACACCACGGCTCGGGCTTACATACGCAAGCAAGGAGGCACGCACTCTTTCTCCCTCTTTCAGTTAACAAAACACCTGTTAACCTGGACAGAAGAAAGACGCATAACTCTCCTCACAAGATTTGTGCAAGGGATAAAGAATGTGAGAGCGGACAGACTGAGCAGGAGGAATCAGGTCCTTCCCACAGAATGGACTCTACACGAAGAAGTGTGTCGAAGTCTTTGGTCCCTGTGGGGGAGACCTCACATAGACCTGTTTGCGACGTTCCTCTCCAAAAGAGAAGAGATCTTTTGCTCTCTAGTAGAAGATCCGAGAGCCTTCGCAATAGATGCGTTTCTCCTGGATTGGTCGGGTGTGGACGCCTACGCCTTTCCCCCGTTCAAGATCCTGGGGGAAGTGCTCAGGAAGTTCATAGCTTCAAAGAGCACGAAGTTGACACTAATAGCCCCATTTTGGCCAGCCCAAGAATGGTTGGTTCACGGAGGTACTGGAGTGGATAGTGGACTTCCCAGATCTCTTCCAAACAGACCAGATCTACTCAGACAACCCCACTTCGAGAGGTTTCATCACAACCTCCCAGGTCTCGCTCTGACTGCCTTTCGACTATCGAAAGACTTGTCAGAGCGAGGGGGCTTTTCTCGCAAGGCTGCGGGCTCTATCGCTCAAGCCCGCAGAGCTTCGACGAGAAGAGTATACCAATCGAAGTGGGAAGTCTTTAGGAGGTGGTGTAAGAGTCAGAAGCTGTCCTCCTCCAGTACCTCTATAGTTAATATTGCTGATTTCCTCCTCTTTCTGAGAGAGGAATCACACCTATCTGTCTCAACAATAAAGGGATACAGAAGCATGCTGTCTTCAGTATTTAGGAATCGAGGGCTAGAAATTGCAGACAACAAAGATCTACACGATTTAATTAGATCCTTTGAAACTTCAAAAGCAGCAACTCCTAGAACACCTAGTTGGAATCTGGACGTGGTCCTGAATTCCTTTCCTCGGATAAATTCGAGCCTTTACATCTGGCTTCCTTCCGCGACGTCACTAGGAAATGCTTATTCCTGTTGTCTCTCGCTACAGCCAAGAGGACGAGCGAATTGCACGCTCTGGATTCCACAGTGGGGTTTCAAAGGAGATGCTGCTATCTGCTCGTTCCAGACAATGTTCTGGCGAAGAACGAAAACCCGTCTAAACCTTGGCCCAGAAGCTTTGAAGTAAAAGGTCTATCTAACCTCGTAGGCAGAGAGACAGAGAGGTCTCTCTGTCCAGTGAGAGCTCTTAAATTTTATTTAGAGAGGAAGAGACAGATGGGAGCTTGTCAACAAGGTCTTTGGTGTGCTGTGAAGAACCCCAAAAGACTCATGTCCAAAAACGCCTTGGCCTTCTTTGTGAGAAGCGTAATTACGGACGCACACAAGAACTGCTCGGAGGAATCCTTCGGTCTTCTAAAGGTTAAGACCCATGAGGTGAGAGCAGTAGCAACGTCCTTGGCGTTCCAAAAGAATATGTCTCTTAAAAATATCATTGAGACTACTTATTGGAGGTGCAATTCAGTGTTTGCATCTCATTACCTGAAGGATCTGAGAGTGACTTATGAGAAGTGCTTCTCTCTAGGTCCATTTGTATCAGCAGATGTCAGTGCTGGGTCTTGGAGCAAAGACTGATCCTTAAAATATTTTGATTTTATCGTACATAAACCCTCTTGTCAGATATGTGCTTGGTTTTCTATTAGCAAGCTCACGGATGTCGCACGGGCGCATAGTGTCATTGCTGGTAGGGGATCAAGGGTATGTATGGCTAGTCGGGGAGTACAAAATTTTTTTTTTGTATATTTTGTATAAATGAACGTGTAATTATGTTTCGAGTTTTTGGTTGTTTGTAAGGAGTTCGGAGATAACTCCTTGCAATCTTAGAACTAACATGAATGTTAGGATCAGGTGATCGGGATCGGTGTTGTGCTCCTTGAACAAGGTGTATTGTCATGTTAGTGGAATAGCACCCAATGACAAAGGCCTTTAGGCTCTGCCGAGTAAGTGGATAAGACCCATTGGCAGACCCACAAGAACTCTTAGCCATAGATCAATATCTCGCTGAGGCTCTTGAGGCTAAGCAGACTCCAAGGCAGTAGCCGCGAAGTCTTCAGCCTAATAAGGTAGGAACCAAGGTTTATTAATACCTACAACATATGTTGTTTACCTGTCTATTTCAGTAGTTAGCTGTCTCTTACCCACCACCAATGGGTGCTAATCAGCTAAGTATATATCTGGCAGGGAAGTTGAATGTATAAAAATGATATTGTCATGTTACAATAAAGTTTTATACATACTTACCTGACAGATATATACGATTAATGGCCCACCCAGCCTCCCCGCAGGAGACAGGTGGAAAGAGAAAATCTGATTAGAAAACGGGAATGGTTCCTAGTCCCTGCACCCAGGGCAGGGCGGTAGATCACCTGACCTACCGGTAGCGTGTGCCGCGAAATTTGAAATTCTGTCGGAGACGACGGAGTCTATAGCTAAGTATATATCTGTCGGGTAAGTATGTATAAAACTTTATTGTAACATGACAATATCATTTTATTAGTAGACGTGTTCACAAATTAGGGTATCTCAAAGTAGTAATGATGGTGTGCCTGTTTTTACCTTGTAAATTGATTTGTTCTGACGCGTAATACAAACCCTCGGTCCTTTACATATGGAATATATTTACAGCGGCAGCTGGACTGGTTGTAAGCTTTCGAACAAGGTGGTTCAGTAGTTAACTGCTTGTCCGATGGTCGGGAGTCCCGCCCGACTGGAGGGTAAACATCCACTTTGCTTTCGGCTGCCGATGGAGACAGACTTGTTGTTCGCCGCTCTGCCCGCCATTGTCATTTGCTTTTACCTTTGCTACGAAGCCTTACTGTGTATTTGGTATCTTTGGTAGTACTTGAAGTGTGACTGTGAGTACTTACTTTTCCTTTTTTTTCATTGATTTGTGTGTCTTGTGGTGTAATGAGCTGCCATGAAACAGAGACACCCCCGCCCCCCAGCCAGCCGGAGATTATGCCCTGGTGTGGAGGGCCGTAAGTGCGGGGCCTTTTAGATCACTCGAGAAAGTTGATCCTCATGAATTGTGTACTCAGTGCCGAGGGCAAGATTGCTCTCAGACCGACACTTGTACCGTGTGTGTGTGTTGGTCGGAGGAGCAGTGGGGTCGCTATGAGGGGAGGAAGAAAGCGCGTAAACTGGCCAAGGTGTCATCGGAAAGCTCCCCAGCGGCACCGTTGGTTACGGACACATCTTCTTTCCTCCCTCCAAGTCAGCTCCTGCGTATGGCTCCTTCCCCTTCGGGGAACGTGTTGTGTTCCGCTTCTTCACTCGACCGGTTGAGTGCAGAGGAGGGGGCGCGGAACCCCAACTTGCTGTTGTACTCGGGGTCTTCAGTTTGCTCGGGGTGGGAGCTCCCCACCCACCACCACTAACCTGACCTTTGCCTCCTCTGGTGTGACTGCTGCCGTGGGTGGAGACCTCGAGCAGGTCTGGCAGTCGCTGGGACTTTCGGGAACGCCGAGTATTCAGGGGCTGCTGTATCACCTGGCTGCACAGGGTGCCGGTCCGGTGACGCATAGCCCAGTGACGTTGATGACAACAACGGTGTTGACGCCTGGGTATGCTGCTCTTCCCCACCTAGTCTACACCCAACACGTGGCGATGGTGACCCCTACAGCTACTGTCCAAGTCCTGCTGTCGTTTGTGCCTTGGGAGGAGCCAACCCCATCGCCTGGTTTCGCCGCCCTCGCCCCAGCCCCTGACTTTCAGTGCCCAAAAAGTTCTCTGCTCAACCTGCCGCCAGTTCCAGTCGTCGCCGCTCAGGTTCCAGATCCTGCCGTCTCCACTCCTACCCGTGGTGTTGCTGCTCCCACTGCAGGTCCCTCCGGACAGGTGCAGCTGGGCCGTGTTGCTTCGTCAACTGCCCCAGCTCCGTCCTGGATGGAGGATCTGACGATGGTCCTGAGGAAGCTGACAAAGAAGAGGAAGGTGTCTTCGTCGTCTTCGTTGTCGTCTGCAGCGCCTCTTCTCCTTCGTCTTCCAAGGCCCCACAACCGAGGAAGAAGAAGGTGGCCTCCTTCCCCACTAAGAAGTCTTGCTCAGAGACCTCTAAGGGTCTGCCCCACTCTGGTGGGGCAGTTGGGGCTTCCGCTGGTCCTCCTGTTCCCTCAGGAATGGGGCTCGTCTCTCCTTTCGCAAGGTAGAAGACAGGGACCGGAGGGGTACTGCCTACCACTGGTACCTCTTCTCCTGGTGCCAGAGGCGCTGCCTCAGCATCGGGAACCATCTCGGCCGCTCGTTCGTGAACGGTACTGAGTGTACAGTAACCCGCAGGTGACCGTGCAGCCAGGGTCCTGACCGCTGAGCCTGCTCACCGGCAGGACCCAGGCACGGAGCGGAAGACTGGTGGCAGTCGCTCGGGCGACTCCCGCCAGACCGGCGATCACTCTTGTAGTGATCATCCGGTCCCCAGGGTTGACACGACGGTCTCACTGGACCGTACGCGGGCTGAGGCAAGGAAGAGGTCCCCTGGTCACCAGGCCCAGTCTTGGCAGGGCCAGGTACCGTGACGCGTCGTGAGGACAGTGCACACTCCCACCATGCCAGTGGACTCTACCGGTCTCCCGACTGTCGCTCCCACTGGGACCGGACGGATCAGTTGACAGGTAGCAGCTCTCCTGACGCTCGGGACCGTCACTACTGTTCTCGGTCCAGCGGCTCTCCCCAGGGAGACTGCGGGACTAGATCTGCAGCCCGATCGTCACCGCGGGTTGGCGATCCCTCCCAAGACTGGTCTCGTTGTCGAGAGAGGGCTTAGGGGCCAGATCCGGGTGTCTGATGCTGGAGGGTGTTTCTCTTAGGAGGGATTCTCTCCTAGCCTTGGACACCTGCATTTAGCTCAATTAAGTACCAGTCCCTTTCCTTTTGTTTACCTCATCTCTTTTCTTCTTCCCTCTATACCACATTTTCTTTACTTTCTATGATCTTACTGTCCAACATCTCTTACTAATTATTCTTTAGTGCAATTGTTTGGTTTTCCTCATGTTGCACCTTTTGATCTTTTACTAAACTCCTTTCACCTATTTCACGCCTTCCTGTCCTACCTCTACATCTCTCCTTTTCACTGTCTTGATCATTGATGAGGAGGTGCTGGTGCTTGAATTGGTGCTCACTTTTGAAGCCAATTGTGAGAGCTGTGGTGGTCTTGTCAGCCACCCGATAATGTTTGGATCTGAGATTTATCAACTTACTAGCCTGCTAGCATGTTGATAATTCAATGACGGAACTAATCCTTAGAGTCGGTCCATGGATTCCGGGGATGGACTGGTTCAAGGAATAGAACTCTCGGCTGTCCAGTTTGCCCACAAACATGATGAGGATGGGGATGATTACATGCTTTTGTTTTGTTCTCAGTCCCATCAAGCTGGTTTAGCTTACACTTGAGCCATTCTTATCATGTTGGTGCCATCCCTTTCAGGGTAGGGTAGGGAGTGGACATTTGGGAGTCAGTTCTCACTGGTGTCATTGGAAAAGGAGTGAGCCTCATCAAGAGTTCTTGACCCCTCTCAGAGATTTTCAGGCAGCTGTTTTCTGTTTGTTGGTTTGTTTTTGAAATGAATAATGAATTAAGTACCCCCTATCCCTGGCCAAATGACTTTTCCCCGACACTGTTGCAGAATGAAGGCACGAATTTGGATGTGGCTCTAAATACTGTTTCCAGTATTCAAACACTGGAACCTTTGCTTCCTTCTTCCCCGGGATGCCAGGGGGATAAAAGTACTGGTGGTAAAAATGTTAATTTAAGAGTACTGTACTGCTCTGACATATCACGAGATATAGATTACAAACAGCTTTTCCAATTGTTAAAACAATTTGGAATTATTGAAAGAATAAGGTTGAAACTTAAGAATTACAAGAAAAATTTTGAAGCATACGTCATTTACAATAATCATACACAAGCCCAAAGTGACTTTATAACATCAAAAACTATGAAAATTCTGAACGAGACTTTGTCCCTAAATTCATGGACCTGTATGAAGAGGAGGATTCGGTTCCTAGAACTATTCCAGAACCAGTATGGTATGTAGCCTCATACAGAGAAGGCTGTAATAATTACTTTAAGGGTTATGAATGCCTGGAAAGAAAAGTAGGACCCATCCCAAAAGGAAACCTAAAAAGATTCTGCTGAAATTTACCAATTAAGGCAGTTGATGAATCTCAGTCAGTAATGCTAGGAGCCTTTAAATCATGTCCTAATGATGTTATTCATAAAATTTCCTCCCATTAATCTTTTAATCATTCAAAAGGTTTTATTTATTGCAAAGATTTGTATGAATTTTCTGAAGAGGAGATTTTGAAAAGTTGCCCACCAACAGTAATTAATGTAAAAAAAATTAAGGAGTAAACAGCTATTTTACTCACATTTTCAACATCATATTTACCAGATTATATTCAAATAAAACACTTAAACATCAGCATTAAAAATTATAATCCTCGCTCTAATCAGTGCTTTAACTGTTTTAATTATGGCCACATAAATGAACACTGCACAAATAAAACTAGATGCTTCAACTGTTCTGAATTACATGAACTTGACCATCAATGTTTGGAAGACACCTTTTGCTTTCACTGCACAGGTCCTCACTCTCCTAAATCAAGGCAGTGCCCTATATACAAACAAGAACAAGCTATCATCATCACAGCAAATGATAAGCACATTAGCTTTGGTACAGCCAGGAGAAAGTTATTTGGAGGTAACCCAAATACAAGGCTATCTTACAGTAATGCTGCCTCCAGATCTTTTGCTGCAAACAAGACCAGCATGAATAATTTAGCTAACTCCTCCCTTATTTTGAAAACTAATAAGAACATGCCCTTATCAGATTTTGATAGGAAGACTTTGACCCCAGAGACTAGAGATCCTTTACAAACAAAAAAGTCATTTGGCTAAAAAGCCTCCAACTCACTCGGACAACCAGTCATCATTAACAACAACAAACCCTTTTGAGGTGTTGAATGATGAAACAGATCAGACAATAGATGTTGAAATGGAGGAAATGGAAAGATCAAAGAATTTAAAATCAGGTGGTAATACATCCAATGATGTTGAATTGGAAGCTGAATTACTTATTGATTTTATTGCAGAAGGCCGTAAAAGAAAACGAGATAGTGAAATCCCTCTCAAGTCCCAAAAACAGTACTTGAAATCAAAACCAAATCACTCACAAGAATTAAATGAAATAGTCACAAAAGCAGAAATACATAATGAAGAATCTTAGGTATCACAATCAACTGATAATAATCTGTACTATGTTGAATCTGTAAATGAGGTATCCCCTTCTCCCATACTTGGTGAAACAGGAAAATATTTAGTTTCTACACCTACCAAATCAACCCATGACTCATTATGTGGATGTCATGACTGTGTCTTCAATCAGATAAACAAAATACCACAAATATCTGTGAAAACCATTTGTAATTTAATTGACAATATTATCAAAAATAAGAAAAAGGGTCAGTATGGTGAAATGGAAAATCGCACAGAAGACTGCATGTGTGTTGACCACCTCCTCAAGAAACATACATCTGGCTCTCTCAGTTTAGAAAAGTTTTTAGAAAGAATAAATAAAAAAAACAAAAGTCCCATAACCCAGGTGGAAGCAAACAAAAATCCACCATTTCAAAAATCAATAGAAATAATGTTCTGTCTGACGAAAATTCAACTCCATCACCAGAACATTCAATTTCTACATTATCCAGTAGAACATAAATGGTCTCAAAACAAGATTAAGATTAGGTGAAATACAAAGACTATTAAAAGAATATCAACCAATTGCAATATGCTTACAGCACACTAATGATACTGTACCATCTGTTGGTAATTATCATCTTGCCTCTCATTCTGTGCCCTCTACTAATACATTAGGGACAGCAATATACGTAAATGATATTACTATAACAACCCTAGAACCCCAGATAACGGGTATTAAACTTTATCTTAGAAATAACACCTCTAATTTATATAATATATACAATCAACCCTCCTGTAATTATGATTTAAAAAGACTACAACAAATTCTCCCAAATATACACGAGAACTTTTTATTAGTGGGAAATTTCAGTGCCCATAATCCTTTATGGGATTTTTTCTGCATTAATGCTGATATAAATGGTGAAAAGGTGGAACAAATAACTATTAATCATAACCTTTGTACTTTGAATGTAAGTGATATTAGCACCTATTATTCAAAAACTTATGGGTCATACTCATCCATAGACTTAACCATATGTTCCTCAAGTATTATTGACAGATTCGAGTGGAATGTCCTGGATGATCTTTTTACTAGTGATCATTTCCCTATTTTGATAACTTGTTTGGGACATACATCTGCTTCTTCAGTCCCTCGATATAATACAGACAAAGCGAACAGGGGTATGTATAAATATCAAGTCAAATACCATCACTCAATCCTTTACAGGATCATGATGAGACAACTGAAATTATAACTGACCTTATAACCACTGCTGCTGATCATTCTATACCAAAGATTACTTCTAAGCCTCTGAAACATTGTGTCCCTTGGTGGTCTGAAGTATTAAATGATTTAATAAATGAAAAACATATTATAGGAAGGAAATTAGAAATGCTAAACAGATGATTCAAGGCATTAAGCTCCAGACCTTGCATTTTGAAAATACAGCAAACAAACTTATCGATATAGCCATAGAAATCAATTTTCTAAAACCATATTATAATAAAATTTCAGCAAAATTTAGAAGAGAAGCTATTAAAGGGAAGATTATGTCCTGGCAAAAGTATGGATCCTATAATAGATCACCCAGACATGCACTTTTGCACAATGGATCACCAGTGCGCAATCACCAGTACATGATCCTAAATCAATTTCAAATATTTTAGGTCGCAGTATAGAAGCAGTAAGTAGTATTGATAACATGGATGCCATTTTTGATCCATCAAAACTAGAGAAGAATCAGTTTCTCTGAATTTTGAATGTGTAGAAGACATTTATAATAAGAAATTTACTGAAGAAGAATTTGAATATGCTTTAAGTAATTGTAACTCCTCTGCTATTGGTAAAGATAGTATAAACTTTGATATGATCAAACATTGGCTCCTGTGGCTAAGACTTATCTTTTATAATTTTATAACCATCTTTGGAGCAGACATCTTTTTCCAAAAACATGGAAACATGCCATAGTAATACCCATAGCTAAACCACGTAAAGATCCTAGCAATCCCAATAATTATAGACCAATTTCACTGACCAGTTGCTTGTGTAAACTTTTAGAAAATATGGTAAATTTTAGGCTCACCTGGTGTTTGCGTCATAACAAAGTCCTATCACCAACGCTGTTTGGATCACAAAAAGAGAGGTCAACTCTAGATTCTCTTTCCCATTTAGAAAACCATATATGGAGAGGTTTTGAAAGAAAACAAATTACAGTAGCAGTGTTTTTTTATATTCAAAAAGCATATGGCACTTCATGGAGACATTCAATACTTAAATGTTTACATCAACATGGATTTAGAGGCCACCTCCCTTTATTTATAAATTTTTTTTATAAATGATAGAACATTCCAAACCCGAATATATAATATTTATTGAGATATATATCAGCTAGAAAGTGGGGTACCACAAGGTAGTGTCTTGACCCTTAAACGCCGAAGGGGTATAATAAATAATCGTCTCCCGTATGCTGGCAGGTTCTGGGAGTGATCGCTGAAGCGGAAAAAATGTTTTTTTCAAAAAATCACAGCACGCTTAGTTTTCAAGATTAAGAGATCATTTTTGGCTCCTTTTTTTTTTGTCATTGCCTGAAGTTTAGTATGCAACTATCAGAAATGAAAAAAATATCATTATCATATATAAATAATGGGATATATGATAGCACGAAAACAAAATTTCATATATAATTGTATACAAATCGCGCTGTGAGCAAAACAGTTAAAGCTAATGGGTTAATTTTTTTTCGTTGTATTGTACACTAAATTGCAATCATTTTGGTATATAACACATTGCAAAACGATCAAAGCAACACAGAGAAAATATTATCATAAAATGATGCATGAATTCATAACGCGCAGATGTAAGAAAATGTTTTTTTCAAAAATTCACCATAAATCGAAATATTGTTCTAGAGACTTCCAATTTGTTTCAAAATGAAGATAAATGACTGAATATTACTAGACTGTAAGAGTTTTAGCTTACAATTGCATTTTTCGACCATTTCGGACGAGCTAAAGTTGACCGAATGTCTATTTTTTTTTTTTAATGCAAATATTTTGAAAATGAGAAAAGCTACAACATTCAAATATTTTTTGTTGTATTTTACATGAAATTGTGCACATTTTCTTATGTAAAACTCTATGAAATGGAGCAAATATTACGAGAATGTGACATACGCATTTCGGAGATTTGCGACGGAGAATCTACGAGCGGAGGGAAGGAAAAAGTTTATTTTTCAAAAATTCACCATAAATCTAAATATTGTGTTAGAGACTTCAAATTTGTTTCAAAATGAAGATAAATGACTGAATATTACTAGACTGTAAGAGTTTTAGCTTACAATTGCGTTTTTTGACCATTTTGGTAGAGTCAAAATTGACAGAACGTGGTTTTTTTTCTATATCTTGATTTATATGCAAATATTTCAAAAAGAGAAAAGCTACAACTTTCAATTATTTTTTGTTGTATTCTACATGAAATTGCACACATTTTCATATATGCAACTCTATGAAAAGATCTAATATGAAACGGAGCAAATATTACGGGAATGCGATGTACGCATTTCTGAGATTTGCGGCGTAGAATCCGCTCGCGTAGGGAAGGAAAAAGTTTTTTCAAAAATTTACCATAAATCTAAATATTGTGCTAGAGACTTCGAATTTGTTTCAAGATGAAGATAAATGACTGAATATTACTAGACTGTAAGAGTTTTAGCTTACAATTGCGTTTTTCTACCATTCCGGTAGTCAAAGTTGACCGAACGTTGATTTTTCTCTATTTATCGTGATTTATATGCAAATATTTCAAAAATGAGAAAAGCTACAACCTTCAATTATTTTTTGTTGTATTCTACATAAAATTGCGGACATTTTCATATATAAAACTCTATGAAATGCCTAATATGAAATTGAGCAAATATTACGAGACTGCGACACGCATTTCGGAGTTTTGCGGCGGAGAATCTGCGCACGGAGGGAAGGAAAAAGTTTTTTTTCAAAAATTCACCATAAATCTAAATACTGTGCTAGAGACTTCGAATTTGTTTCAAAATAAAGATAAATGATTGAATATTACTAGAGTGTTAGATATTTTGCTTACCCAAAAAATATACATATATATAATATATATATATATATATATATATATATATATATATAATATATATATATATATATATATATGTGTATATATACATATATATATATATATACATATATATATATATATATATATATATATATATATATATATATATATATATATATATATATATATATATATATATATATATATATATATATATACTATATATATATATATATATATATATATATATATATATATATATATATATATATATATATATATATATATATCTATATCTATATCTATATATATATATATCTATATATATATATGTATATATATAATATATATATATATATATATATATATATATATATATATATATATATATTATATATATATATATAATATATTATACACACACACACACACACACACACACACACATATATATATATATATATATATATATATATATATATATATTATATATATATATAGACTGGTAAAAATGTTCTGTAACAATAGAATTCCATCTAATAAAAGGAGCCCATAAAAACACCAAAATATAGAGAAAAAGTACTATATTTCAGAGACTGCTGTCTCCCTCTTCAGGTAGATGAATGAGAAAAGTTTACAGAAAAGGTGGTATTTATACCAAGAGGTCCATCCACAAACAAGCCATTTTAAGTCACCCCCGCTGATAATCTTCCTTTAATCTTCTTAAGGGTTGGTTGAATGAAGACGTTGTCGATCGTGTCCGAAATCCATGCTCCTTTTGAGATGTTCATTACCTGCCTCTCTTTTATTAAGGCCGATTCCATCATTTGACTCTTGTACCGGCAGTTGCTGCTATAAATTACACGTGACAAATTCCAGTTTATTCTATGGTTATGTTCATTTATATGGTTGAAAATAGCCGAGTTCTGTTGTCCATACCTAACTGACCGTTTGTGTTGTATTAATCTCTGGGGAAGGGATTTACCTGTAAATCCGATGTAAGATTGGTCACAGTCCTGGCATGGGATTTCGTATACCCAGAGTCCTTTGGAGATGTCTTTTGTTGGACGTTAATCAGGGATTTGGCTAAGGTGTTTGGGTAAGTAAATACAAAAGGGTTCGATTTTTCCGAGGGGGTTGGTTATTCTCTTAATCGTGTCCAGGTGGGGAATTATTATTTTATTGTTGGGTGTATCTCTGGTATTGTCTTTAGGGGTCGGTAGAAAATTACATTTGCTTTGTGAATTGCTTTCTCAATTATATGGTCAGGATATTTTAAAGACGAAAGTTGCTTGCGAATTAGTTCAAATTCTTTTTCCAGGAATTCTGGGGAACAAATTCGTAAGGCTCTTAAGAACAAGTTACTAGCTACACCTATCTTGATAGTAATGTCATGATAGCTAAAGTAGTGAATGTATGAAAGTGAGAACGTTGGTTTTCTTTATATGGTAAATTTGTATTCTGTCGTATCTCTGATTATTAAAACATCAAGAAAAGGAATTTTGTTGTCTGTTTCCCATTCAACTTTAAATTTGATGCTGGGCACTAATGTGTTTAATTTCGAGAGGATTTCATTGAAATTGCCCCACCTATTATCCCAAAATGTTAGGATATCATCCATGTATCTCATCCACAGCATGTTTTTGGGTTTTATTGCATTTCTTACTGTAGTTTCAAAGTATTCCATGTACAGATTGGCTAGAACAGGACTTAAAGGACTACCCTCCCATACTACACCCGAATTTTTGCTTGTAGAATGATTCCCCGAATGAAAATACGTTATTAGATGCACATAATTCAACTAGCTTTATTATTTTGTCAAGCGCCAATGGGAAATGATCTGAATAGGGGGATAATTCTACCCTTAAAAACTGAAGAACGTCCTGTCCTGGTACTTTAGTGAACAGGGAATCTACGTCAAGGCTTAAAAGTTTTATGTTGTGAAGTGGTATATGTGCTTCTCTGAATTTGTGACAAAAATCTTCCGAATGTTTAATGTGACTGGGAGAAAAAGTGCCTAAAAAAGGGGAAAGGAGGCCAGCTAACCATTTAGAAATTTTGTAATTGAAAGCACCGGCACATGAAACGATGGGTCTGAATGGAAGATTGTCTTTGTGAGTTTTGGGAAGGCCATAAAAATAGGGTAATTTAGGATTAATTACTTTGAATTTCTCTAATAGTTCAATACTCTTTTTGTCTTTGCCAATTAATCTTACTTTCCGAAAAAATTCTGTGGGAACGTTTTGGAGGGGATTTTTCGTCAGTTTTTCGTATGTGTTTGTGTCGCTAAGGAGCTGGTTGATTTTGTCAAGGTAGAAGTCTTTGTCCATTATTACGATTTTGCCGTCTTTGTCGGATCTACTTATTATAACCTCTAACTTTTTTTATGTGCATCTAATAACGTATTTTCATTCGGGGAATCATTCTACAAGCAAAAATTCGGGTGTAGTATGGGTAGTCCTTTAAGTCCTGTTCTAGCCAATCTGTACATGGAATACTTTGAAACTACAGTAATAAATGCAATAAAACCCAAAAACATGCTGTGGATGAGATACGTGGATGATATCCTAACATTTTGGGATAATAGGTTGGGCAATTTCAATGAATTCCTCTCGAAATTAAACAGCATTAGTGCCCAGCATCAAATTTAAAGTTGAATGGGAAACAGACAACAAAATTCCTTTTCTTTTTTGATGTTTTAATAATCAGAGATACGACAGAATACAAATTTACCATATACAGAAAACCAACGTTCTCACTTCATACATTCACTACTTTAGCTATCATGACATTACTATCAAGATAGTGTAGGCTAGTACTTGTTACTTAAGAGTCCTTACGAATTTGTTCCCCAGAATTCCTGGAAAAAGAATTTGAACTAATTCGCAAGCAACTTTCGTCTTTAAAATATCCTGACCATATAATTGAGAAAGCAATTCACAAAGCAAACGTAATTTTCTACCGACCCCCTAAAGACAAGACCAGAGATACACCCAACAATAAAATAATAATTCCCCACCTGGACACGATTAAGAGAATAACCAACCCCCTCGGAAAATTGAACCCTTTTGTATTTACTTACCCAAACACCTTAGCCAAATCCCTGATTAACGTCCAACAAAAGACATCTCCAAAGGACTCTGGGGTATACGAAATCCCATGCCAGGATTGTGACCAATCTTACATCGGATTTACAAGTAAATCCCTTCCCCAGAGTTAATACAACACAAACAGTCAGTTAGGTATGGACAACAGAACTCGGCTATTTTCAACCATATAAATGAACATAACCATAGAATAAACTGGGAAATTTGTCACATGTAATTTATAGCAGCAACTGCCGGTACAAGAGTCAAATGATGAAATCGGCCTTAATAAAAAGAGAGGTAGGTAATGAACATCTCAAAAAGGAGCATGGATTTCGGACACGATCGACAACGTCTTCATTCAACCAACCCTTAAGAAGATTAAAGGAAGATTATCAGTGACTTAAAATGGCTTGTTTGTGGATGGACCTCTTGGTATAAATACCACCTTTCCTGTAAACTTTTCTCATTCATCTACCTGAAGAGAGAGACAGCAGTCTCTGAAATAATAGTACTTTTTCTCTATATTTGGTGTTTTTTTATGGGCTCCTTTTATTAGATATATATATATATATATATATATATATATATATATATATATATATATATATATATAATATATATATATATATATTATATATACACATACATACATACATACATACATATATATATATATATATATATATATATATATATATATATATACGTATATATAAATCGTGCCAACAGTGAATCGGTTTTACTGCGGTCGTCAAAAACAGTGTTTAACGGCGATGTTAACCAGTTGAAGGCGCCATTGACCGACAGCCATTCTCCTAAGCACGGTGACGGGAACTAGTTTTTTGTGTGTGTATTGTACTGTGCTGTAGTACTTGACCGGAGAACGACCTGCCTGCCGCATGGGTCGGTCGCACACGCTTAACGGCGCAGGAATATTGGAGTGGTAGCCACAATGGCGGCAGCAACGGCGGTCTTCGTAGAGCAATTTCCCATCTCTCTTGTTTTAGTTTTACTGCTTAACTTCATTCATCATGGGTCCTAAGCGTCCAGCTACTATGTCCCATGGAAATGACGCCACGAAGAGGAAAACGATATCGGTGGAGACGAAATACGATATCATCAAGCGGTCTGAGAGAGGTAAGACTTTGTTTACTATGCCAAAGTTTCCATGTAGGGTCATCAAATCTGGCATGAAAAATTTTTAGAAGAACCGTTCAGACCATAGTAAAGGTTAAGCAAATAATATTAACCCTCTTACGCCGATTGGACTTATTAAACGTCGAGTCAAAATGTCTCCCGTATGCCGATTGGACGTATTATACGTTGTCTCAAAAAAATTTTTTTTTAAATTCGCGGAAAAATACTTATAGGCCTACCAGCTGAAAACTTTTGAATCTCGTGCCATGGGGGATGCTGGGAGTTCACGGATCAAGGCGTTGTTTTGTTTGCAATCGTTACGCAGGCGCGCAAGCACGAATTTCTTTCTTATCGCACTAAAAAGTATCAGTGACACATCTCAAAAATTATTTTGTCACTTTGACATAATTTTTGCACTGTTTTAAATTATCCGTTAAATGGAGTATTGTATATGAAAATGTGCGCAATTTCATGTAGAATACAACAAATAAATACACATGATTGTAGCTTTTATCAATTTTGAAATATTTTCATATAAATAACGATAAGTGCCAAAATTTCAACCTTCGGTCAACTTTGACTCTACCGAAATGGTCGAAAAACGCCATTGTAAGCTAAAACTCTTATATTCTAGTAATATTCAATCATTTGCCTTCATTTGGCAACAAATTGGACGTCTCTAGCACAATATTTCGATTTATGGTGAATATATGAAAAAAAATTTCCTTACGTCCGCGCGGTAACTTCCGATAAATTTTTTTTGCGATTGTCCTAATGTTTGCACCATTTTAAATTTGCTGTTACATAAAGTTTTATATGTGGAAATGTGCGCAATTTCATGCAAAATACAACTAAAAACAACCCATGGTTGTAGCTTTTATCAGTTTTGAAATATTTTCATATAAATAACGGTAAGTGCAAAAATTTCAACCTTCGGTCAACTTTGACTACCGAAATGGTCGAAAAACGCAATTGTAAGCTATAACTCTTATATTCTAGTAATATTCAATTATTTACCTTCATTTTGCAACGAATTGGAATTCTCTAGCACAATATTTTGATTTATGGTGAATTTATGGAAAAAAAAAAATTTTTTTTTCCTTACGTCTGCGTTGTAACTCTTCCGAAAAAATCAGAAATTTTTTCGTGCGATTGTCGAAATGTTTGCACCATTTAAAATTAGCCGTTACATAAAATTTTATATATGAAAATGTGCGCAATTTCATGTAGAATACAACAAAAAATGATTGAAGGTTCTAGCTTTTCTCTTTTTCGAAATATTTGCATATAAATCACGATAAATAGAAAAAAAACCACGTTCGGTCAACTTTGACTCTACCGAAATAGTCGAAAAACGCAATTTTAAGCTAAAACTCTTACAGTATAGTAATATACAGTCATTTATCTTCATTTTGAAACAAATTCGAAGTGTCTAGCACAATATTTAGATTTATGGTGAAATTTAAAAAAAACTTTCTTTCCCTCCATGCGCTGATTCTCGGCCTCAAATCTCCGAAATGCGTACGTCACATTCTCCTAATATTTGCTCCTTTTCATATTAGGCGTTTTATAGAGTTTTATATATGAAAATATGCGCAAATTCATGAAAAATACAAACAAATATATTTGAAGGTTGTAGCTTTTCTCATTTTTGCAATATTTGCATATAAAAATATATATTGCAATACACCCCCTGAACACCTGAACAAGCCCTGGTCACTTACCAGCCCGAACCATCATTTATTAAAATTTTACCAAATCTTTGGTTAAAATAAACGATCAGTGTTGCCAATCTCCTGGCAAACACCCTCGTTACCTAGTTACCAGCCCACCGCTGATAGCCCTGCCTCACGGGCCGGTCACACCTGCCCTCTTACGTCAATCACTTATCGTTCGCGGTGGAGTACAGATGTATCCACAGCGAACTCCTTTTTGGTCTTGCCCGGCCTTCATTTGCACCTTTGATTTGATTGATTTTGGTGACGAATTACGCATCCCTTTGGATTACTGTTGGATTGCTCTTAATACCTTGTCATCAGACATTGATTCTGCAAAGGAAGAAACAACACAAGCTACGACAACGGCTACTGCATTCTCGGCCACGACATCACAGAAAACGACGAGCGGAAGTTCAACAACGTATCGTCTTTGCCAACAATGCAAGAAAAGGATGAGTACCCTATGACACGATAGTCATTCCTTATGCGTAAATTGTAGGCCTGTTCAATATGATGTAAAGACCAGATGTTTGGAATGTCAGGAGTGGTCTTTGGACCAGATGTTAGGGTATCTCAAACGTAGGAAAGGTCTTGTATTAAGAAGTAAGTGTAGGCAGGAAGAGACTAACGTAGATCAAGATAAAGACTTAGAGACAGTGCTCTTTAAGAGACTTGAGAGTAGGCTGACATCGAGTATGACATCTCTGTTACCGATTTTATGTCAAGATTAAGTGAGGATAGATCGAGCAATAGGGATACTGAAATTACTAATCGTTCTTTTCCAGCTCCCCTGCCTGTTCCAGAACCAGCCCTAACCGGGGTGGGCTGGGGGGTTATGGGGATCCGCAAGCCCACAGGGCAGGATCCGCCGTCCCCCCTGGCGCGGAGCAGGCAGTGTTAGGCAAGCAGATTCCCCTTCCCCTCGAGTGGTAAGTTCTCAGGATGATAAAAACTTGGGTCAGATATAGACGAGTAGGGATAATAGGCTACATAGTGTTTAGTTTAGAAAGAGAAGTGCAGGCTTCTTCGGGTCGGTTTTCTATTAAAAGTAGTAGTTTATAGAGATACAGTGTCCTCAGAGCATCTTTAGGCTTTTTCCTGCTTCGAGTTCCTTGCATCAGAAGCTTTTAGGCCATGGTTGGTCTTTCAGATATGCTCCTTCGTCTTTAAGGTTACTTTCCTCTACTTATACGATACGATAATTGTTAATATCAACTAATTCTCCGTTCAATGCATATTGACTAACGATATTCAGTATGGAGAGAAATCGAATAAAATTAACTTCAGTTAGCCTAGTGTTCACGATGATATATCGTATGCATATTCAGTAGCCTAGCCTAAAGTATTCGCAGTACAATATATCGATAGTTATTTTTATATTGGCTAACGCTGTAGGCTCAAGGCATTCTGACTTCTGATAATTCAGTACAGGTGTAATTGAAAACGAACGAGAATCCGATCGGAGAATAATTAATATGAATGTAATCGAACAGAATGAAGATCGGATTCTGTCCGACTAAAGCATTATAATTGTATTATATGTACATCATATTAGCGTAGTATAAATACTTAACTCGGCAGTCATTCACGCTGGAATCAGCGGATGACGAATACGGGTTTGCGTCGCCGTATCCATCTCATTCTCTCCTGATTTGCCCAAAAATTACTAACGTAACAACACACTCACTTTTGCCAAGTTTGTACAAACGTCTTGAAGGAGACGTGTGTTCAACTATGTTGACATTTAACATAGTCAATGAGGTATCTATCTTGGGGCATATAATCAGATGGCAGATATAAGGAATTCGTATGTATGACGTCTTCATACGTTTAACCGACTGCCTCCAGTAATACATGCGCTTATGTCAATTTACAGTTACAAATTATTACCAGTCGTATTATAAAATTACAATGACAACTGAAATTAATATTAGGCCTAATAAAGTTAATTTAATTACCTTTAAATATTATTTTATTACTTTTCAATTAAATTACAATTACACTAGCTTGTCGTCAAACAGCACTATTGTAAGGAGGTGTGGCTTAGGACCAGAAGATGCCGGCTAGTCTGTTTTTGTTTTTTTTTCATTGGCTCCAGATTCAACCATATCACTTGGTCTCGGCTAATGTTTTTGTCCCTAGTTAGCATATTAATGAATATCTGGATACTTAACTTATGGAACGAAGTCATACTGTTCGTCTTACGATGTAATTTAAGTCCAAAATTTGACTGATACGTCTCATTGGAAGCTATTTTTTCCATCGGGTTAGATGGCGTTAAATTTAGGATTCCGTTCGTTTTTCACTCGTTTTCATAGGTATTACGAACCTTACACTTTATATACTTTATTAAGTCCTGTGTCTGAAAAAAAAAAACTGTATGAGCTCTTTCATGCTATTAGTTTGCTTTTACCACGGCTGTGTTTGAATTCATACAAAAGCTCGGGACTTCTGTCCAGGTTGCTGATGCACGTAATTTTGCCTTATTAGCTTCAGCTGCATTTATAACATGAATACAGTAATTACCGTTGCACGCGGATGAATACAATAACGGATGTTGCTATCAGATTCGATTACTGTCATACGCTGTTTGATACATTAAAGTGATATTGTTATAGGAGTCGATCGCATTAACAACAAGTTCTCGTTCGGTTGTTCATAGCTTTGCGGAGTTATACGAGTATATTATCGTTAAGATAATACCCTTTTAACTTAGAAGAGGGTGCAATTTACGGAGGTGGAGATGTTAGACGATTGTAATGTCTCTCTCTCTCTCTCTCTCTCTCTCTCTCTCTCTCTCTCTCTCTCTCTCTCTCTCTCTCTCTCTTACTTCCCTGATTTTATATTCTCTCTTTATCTTAGACGATTGTATTTCTCTCTCTCTCTCTCTCTCTCTCTCTCTCTCTCTCTCTCTCTCTTCTCTCTCTCTCTCTCACTTACTTCCCTGATTTTTATATACTCTCTTTATCTTAGACGAGTTGTATCTCTCTCTCTCTCTCTCTCTCTGCCTCTCCTCTCTCTCTCTCCTTCTCACTTTTCTGATTTCATATTCTCTCATCCTATTTTCCACTCTCTCCTAACACTGGACTCATTGTGCAACAGAGGTTTTTCTTCCTGTCACACCTTTTCAAACTTTGTCAATTTCACTTCAGCGCTGACTGACCTCATAGGTCCCAATACTCGGCCTTTGGCCTAAATTCTATTTTTAAACCCAACAATCTTGCTGTCTGAGTTAGTATTAGAGTAGGGAGCGAATATTAGGAATATGTATAAGGTATTCATGATATGATATATCACGAGAGGATTTTAAGTATTAGGACAGATAGGAAAGAACATGTCTGGGTCTATCTGAGGGTATTCTTCCAAGTGCCAACTAGGCAGAGTACAGACAGGCAGGTACAACACTACAAGAGAGGACATCACTACGATCGACGACACCGTCGCAGACGCAACCGATGGGCAATGGTTGTCTCCTCCGTACATGAGAGGCCTAAGGCCACATGGGAGGTCTTCAGTTTCCCTCCATACATGAGAGGCCGAGAGCCACATGGGAGGTCTTCAGATTCCCTCCATACTGAGAGGCCGAGAGCCACATGGGAGGTCTTCAGATTCCCTCCATACATGAGAGGCCGAGAGCCACATGGAGGTCTTCAGTTTTTCTCTACTCAGGTGAGGCACTAGCCAGCTGAGAGGAAACAGGTTTGTATCCCTCCTGCACTCAATGAGTTTTGACCTTAGGGTAGAGGTGCAAGGAGTTTTTCCCTCCACATATGGAGGCCTAGAAGGCCACACATGGGAGATTAGTTTGGACGAGTGACAAATGAACTTGAGACTGACCCGCGTACTCAATTTATATTGGACTGAACAATGGTACCAGTGGAGGGTGGCCGAGTATATTTGAAATTCCCCCCACCCTCCAAATTAATGTTGTTAATCGGTGCCTTTGTTCAGGTGTTCAGGGGGTGTATTGCAATATGAAGTTTTTATTGTAAAACTAATATTGTAATACCTACCTGAACACCTGAATGATTCCCACCCTCCTCCCCTCTCATACAGAGTTATTGAGTTATGATTGACGTGAGAGGGCAGGTGTGACCGGCCCGTGAGGCAGGGCTATCAGCGGTGGGCTGGTAACTAGGTAACGAGGGTGTTTGCCAGGAGATTGGCAAACACTGATCGTTTATTTAACCAAAGATTTGGTAAAATTTTAATAAATGATGGTTCGGGCTGGTAAGTGACCAGGGCTTGTTCAGGTGTTCAGGTAGGTATTACAATATTAGTTTTACAATAAAAACTTCATATATATAAAAATTTCAACATTCGGTCAACTTTAACTCATCTGAAATGGTCAAAAACTGCAATTCTAAGCTAAAACTCTTACAGTATCGTAATATTCAATCATTTGTCTTCATTTTGAAACAAATTGGAAGTCTCTAGAACAATCTTTAGATTTATGGTGAATTTTTGAAGAAAAAAATGTTTACGTCCGCGCGTTACGAATTCGTGCATCATTTTGTGATAATATTTTTTCTGTGTTGCTTTGATCGTTTTACAATGTGTTATATATCAAAATGATCGCAATTTAGTGTACAATACAACGAAAAAAAGTAACTCGTTAGCTTTAACCGTTTTTCGCACAGTTCGATTTGAATACAATTATGTATGAAATTGTTTTTGGTCGCTACCATATATCGCATTATTTATATATGATGATATTTTTTTCATTTCTGATGGTTGCATACTAAACTTCAGGCAATGACAAAAAAAAGGAGCCAAAAATGAACTCTTAATCTTGAAAACTAAGCGCGCTGTGAATTTTTGAAAAAAATTATTTTTTCCGCTTCCGCGCTCACTCCAAACCCGCCGCGGCATACGGGAGACGTTTTGGTTTTTAGGGCTTAAGCGTTAGAGGGTTAACATTTTTATTGAGAGTTATTACATACATAGCTATTAGGGTAAACTATCTGCTCTTCTGAAAATATCGAGATAAAAAAGTGCAAATTTAGCAATCGATCAGTCGATTTATTAATGTTCATGTTTCATGTTTAAATGTGTATGAAAATGTACATACGTATTTCATATAGGGTAATTTTATTTCTGTACGTAAATATGACACAGGCAGCATTTGTAACTGCCGTCCGCATTATCAGAGGATGTTTTTCATGCTCGTTCTTGTCCGTCGGTGTCTTAACGCTCCTCCAAAAATGTTTACGAAATGCAAATTTAGTAATCTAATTGTCATTAAAAAATGTTCATGCTATTATGCTTAAAAAGTGCATGTAAATGTATTACATATGGGGGATTTTTATTTATGCACATATATATCCCTCCACGTGATCAAAGACTGTTTTGCATGTTCGTTGTTGTCCGCCGCTGCTTGCCTCTCTTCTGAAAATGTTTACAAAATGCAAATTTAGCAATTGATGTGTCATTAATAAATGTTAACATTTTACTTTATGCGCGATCGCTAGATTACGGTGCCGTTGACAGGTCTAAGGCGCTGTTAAGCGGTGTAGTGCTCCGAAAGAAGGTGTGCAGTGGCTGTAGACTTTAAAATCGCTCAATGGCAAAAATCGCTCAGCGGCGGCGGCCAGGAATGGAACCCCTGCCGTTACCCGAGGGCCGCTGTATATATATATATATATATGTGTGTGTGTGTGTGTGTGTGTATATGTGTATATATATATATATATATATATATATGTATGTATGTATATATGTAATAAATTACATTATGAATAATATATTTTATATATATGAAAATACCCCCATGACCCAAAGGGTCACTGGCGAGATAGGAGCGTGATATGTATCCACAACAGGACGTAAGCTAGACACTGCGTGCTATGCTTGCAGTGGCCTGGTTTGCATTTGCCTGTGCAATCATTATCATTTCTTACAAAACAGGTCACAGCGCCTTCTCATGAGAAGGTGGTGACCTATCACCTGCAGAGGTAACACTTGACTTCCTAGTCACATGTTTGTCTGTCTGTATGTTATGTATGCTGAGATAGCTTTGTTCTGTTATCTTTGTGAAAGACTTTGTAACTTTAGATCTCTACTTCTCCTCATCAAGAGCAGTCATCTGAAACTAACTCTTCCTCTACTCCAGAGATGTAGTTCTTAATAAATTGTTAAAGTTTGTTAACTCAGAGTTTGAGTCATTGCCTCTACACTTAGGAAGATACTAATGGGAACTTAGACATCTCTCTGCATCGAAGTCACTCTGACGAAATGGGAAGTAGAAACACCATACTTGAGTATGACAGTCGCAAGCTATAACATTCAACGGGTCGCCTTCCTATATTTAGGCGAGACCCGTATATTTTGGTGGCAGTAGGACATCTCTACATCAACCGAAGCAAATGGAATCATCGAAAATGTAACATATTAGAAGGAAGTAAACAGAGGAAACAGGATCTTCAATCAACAGAGGCAACTATAAGCATCCTCCGGACACTAATAAATGTCCTTCAACGAGATGAATTCAAGAGGCTAAATCAACGTTTAGAGAACGACTTTCAACACATCTTCAAGAATCAAACCAGACATGTTTGCAGCATCGGATCTTCAAAAGGAAGCGAATCATTCTACAAATAAACAACCAAGGATCAGAAGGCGAGGAGAAATATCGGTCAACCGCGGAGCGAGACGAGAAGGCGAGGCTGTGACGTCATCAAAACAATACGATCTTCCTCTTAAATACCGCAGCTAAGTACACTCTTTATTCATTCAGGTGTGTGTCAGTGAAGTGCTATCCATACACAAGTCGATCGTCCATTATTCCTGGGGTGAGTTATACGTAATCTTAATCTTCCTTCATTGCAGGAATCTATCTCCAACTATGAATTCTCGCCCTGCAGACCTTTTTTTTGTCTTTGTTGCTAATTTCTTTTTCTTCCAGAAGTTCTCCAGAAATATCTTTTATCATATTATCTGTTTTTAATCTTATCATTTTGGGGGACTCTGTTATTATCTGCAACACATTTTTTGTTTTATATATCATATGCGTTTACGCAGTGGACGAGTGTATTCATATAGATATTTTGATAGGATTACAAGGAATCGTATTGATAAGAAAAAACTAAAGTCATCATGGCAACCACAGCTGCTGCCAGCTCTTCTGCACCCAGTAACCCCAATCCTGTTGTACATTGGTGAGTGCGTGCTCTGCAATTGCTCCTTTTCAAGGTCTGGTCAATGGGTTCCTACCTCAAAGTATTGAGTCTTGGATCTCGTCAGTAGATGCGCATTTAAACGCAAAAGGCATCACTGACCCATCTGTACAATTACAGGAAGCTAAAAGCTTCAATGACTTTGCTAAAGGAGATGCAGGTTCGTACCTGAGAGGTGTTTCTTTCCAAGAGGTGGTTACATGGGATGAATTTAAAATTAGGTTATGTGCTATATATGGCGGTGAAGAAGCTTTAGATGTGGTCTTAGCTTTGAGGAACATCCTTAATTCAGGGCCTCTAGAAGTTCTAGCTTAAATGTTGTAGAGAGGCGGGCACTAATTGCTGACCAAAACTAAATGAATATCAGGATAGTTTGCGTATTCCCCTTGGGTACGAGAGGAATATTTGCCGTGAAAAGATTTTATTAGGCTTACATATTTGACTTGCATCACAGTTATGTTGCCCGAAGCTTTAGTACGGTGTTTTGACAAGAAGCTAACGCCTGACAGTACGGAACTAGATGTGTATAAACAGATCAAAAAGCACATGTCTAAGTGCACTGATCTCGATCCCTTGCTTACTCAAGTTTTTGCAAAAAATTAAAGCAAACCACAGCAAGTAAACATAGTTAATAATATTGATAATGCAGCAGGGGTGACTTGTTACAATTGTAAGAGACCAGGACACATGATTGGAGACTGTAGGACGCATTATTGTTCAATTCATAACAGCTCCACTCATTCATACAATCGTTGCTTCTCACGTAATCAACAGCAGAATGCTAAAAACACGCAAACCGTTACCAAAGATAATAAGAAGAAGAATATCCTCAGTACTATAAAAAGAAGCCCCCTGATCCCAACTCCTTGATGAGGTGGGGGCTTAGGGATCCACTGCAGAGAGAGTATGCCCCTGTATGCCTACTCTCTCTGCTGTGATCCAACTGAACATTGGGACCTTTCACTCCTTTACTCCTCCTCTAAATTTTCCCTCTTCCCTCCTTCTTCTTTCGTTGACGACCTTGGCGTGGTTTTGGAGTATTGAATTGACCGCTCTTTTAACTTGATGGAGGGTGGAGTTGGACGGCATGCCACTCCACCCGTAAAACTAGAGTACCTGACGTGGTCGAGCGAGGGGAAAGGTTTTTTATGTCAAGCCATGCCCACAGTGCTGGGTCCGATCTCATGGACTGACGACCCTTAAGGCACTGTGGGTATGGCATATATCCAGGTGAGTGTCCCAGGGCAGTTACCACAGCGTAACAGTATTGCTCCTCCCCCACCGTTTGGGCCCCCTCCTTGGTGAGAGGGATCTCATCCTGGACGAAATATTTAAACTTTATATATATGGAAACAAAAACAAAAACCCCTACGACTTCTGGCATGGCAATGGACTGTTCTAAGGAAAACCAGGTAATGAAGAACAGGCTGGTATTAAAACTTTAATACCATACAAGCCACAAAGAAAAAGCAAATTTAGAATTGACCCAACCTTGACTCACTTCGACTCCCTCTTTGGGAGTGGAACTTGGTCAAGGTTCTTGACTTTGGAAAACTGACAGAAAAATATCAGCATTAAGATTGGAAAATTGTTTGTTAAGTAGGCACCCAACCTCAGAAATGTCATTTAGACAAATAAAAGAACAGGAGTGGTAATAGAAACCACTACAAAAAATCAATCTGAAAATTATTTAACCATAAAGAACATAGACAATATAAAAGTAACGATAAGAAAGCACGACAATATGAAACAGTGTACAGGGTACTGTAGTACTTCCTAAAAGTGAAGAGCAATAGAGAAAAATATTTTGCTGGATTCCCTTAAAAAAAGGTACAACAATGTACAAGAGTGTGAAGTATACAATATAACCAGTAGACAAAGTAATGAAAAGACATTGAAAATAGCAAAAATAAAATTTGAAGGCCAAGAATTGCCTTTCAAAATTAAAATCATGGGGCCAAATAGAGAACTGAGACCTTATGTTCCAAAACCTCTACAGGTGCCAAAACTGTCAGTAAATATGGGCCATACATGGAAAAATTGCAGAAAATAATATCAATTTGTGCGTATGTGGATCTGACAAACATACCACGCAGTGGAAGTGTGGTGAACCAAAATGTGTAAACTGTGGCCAAAATCACCATGCTAGGTCTAAGGAGTGTATGTACTATATATACAATACAGAACTGAAATTACTTCAGGAGAGATCAGGATGCCAATAAGAGAAGCCAAACTAGAGTTGAGAGTTAGAGGAATGCATGATCCCGCTAGGAAGCAAATGTTCTCTGCTGCAATGAGCTCAAAGAATGAAACAAAAATGGAAGCAATAACAAACCCCCAATAGATAAATCAGAAGGAAAAATAACTTTACAAGAAACTAATATAGCAAGAAATCAAGATACTTGTGCAACTGTGTGTTCAAATTCATTTGAGATATTGGAGGAAATGGAAACACAATGAGAATTAATTACATCCATAACTGAAATATTACAAGACAATTATAATGAGCTGAAGCTAAAGATAAAAAGAGGCCTTTAGAGAGAACTCCACCCAAACCAAAAGCCAACATTATTAGAGAGGTATCCAGTTAAAAGTAAAGACAAAACAAAGATCCACAAAAAGTGCACAGACAAGAAAATAAGAACATACCCTTGTCTCCTAAAGTAATAATAAAAAAGAATTGGATGGAATACCCAGAACAATAAAGAAATAATAGAGGAGAACACCATAGACAAAAATGAGTATGTGAAGGGAGAAGAGATTACTCCCTCACCAGTAATTGGTGCACTAAAAGTGATAAAAAAAGGACACATAAAAGAACACTGTGGATGTAATAAGATGTTTCATCGAATTATGCAACAAAAACAGAAATATAACAAAAGAGAGTTTAACAAACACTATACGAAATTTTTATTTTATAAAATATAGAAATAAAGAAACCACTAGTCTAGAGACTCACAAAAAAGGCTGTATGTGCATTGGACACCTAGTGTCCTATAAGGAAAAGCAAATAAAGTTGTAACTAAAATTTTAGAAAAAATGCAACTAGATAAACCACAAAAAGAAAGTAATGCTTGAACACTCTTAACATAATATTTTCAATCATTATATAATACAATGGAACATAAATGGTCTCCAGACCAGATTACATTTGGGAGAATTACAACGCTTACTGAAAGCATACGAACCAATGATGATATGTTTACAACATGTCAATAAAACAGTATCAACAATTGGTAAATATACCTTAGTATCTACATCTAGAGAAGAAGAAGGAAATTTAGGTACTGCTATATATGTAAACATAACAAAGTATGTTATGACAAGGTACCTGTAAACTTTGCTGACTTGCAAATATCGAGCATCAAAATACGAATAAAAAACTATAATTATGTTATTTATAACATATACAACCAACCTAACAAAAATTACGACATAGAAAAACTTAAGGATTTGTTTGGCAATGCCAGAGAACCTACATTGATAGTAGGGGATTTTAATGCTCACAACCCGATATGGGACTGTAACTGTACAATCTCAAATAGAGCAGGGAGTAAAATTGAAGAGTTCATGGAGTCAAACGACATGTGCTGTATAAATGATGACGAAATTAGTACATATTTTCAAAAACACATGGAACATTTTCTTCAGTAGACCTAAACTCTTTGTACAACAAATATAATTGACAAAATAGATTGGAATATAGTTGATGATTTGCACACCAGTGATCATTTCCCAATAATTAATATCATTATTACATAATAATCCTGCAAAACATGTTCCTCACTATAACATTAATAAAGCAGATTGGGAAAAATATGAAATGCACACAAGAAATATCCAACCATTTGCAATATTTAAAAGACCATAATGAAATACTAACAAAACTTGCTTGTTGACTTCATTAAAAAGGCTGCTGATCAAGCATACCAAAGTCAAGCCCCATCCAACAAAGCACAAAGTCCCATGGTGGTCTGATAAACTGACAGACTTAATTAAAGTAAAACACTCAATAGGGAGACGACTAGATAATTTAAATAGAACGTTCAGGTAAAAAATTAAAATAAAACATTATCCAACCAATATTAGAAGGAACTTTACAAAAAATTACTTAATAATTATTCTCCTAGAAATTGATACATTTAAAGCCTATATACAACAAAATATCTGCAAAATTTAAAAAGGAAGTAATTCAAGGAAGAATAATTTCATGGAGGAAATATGTATCAGATCTCTCTAATAATACTCCCATACAAAAAATATGGGAAAAATTCAGAAAAATAAATGGTACTCAAGTTAAACCACCTAGACATGCCATATTGAAAGATGGAAAAAGAATACTTGATCAAAAGAAATAAGTAATATAATAGGAGAAAACTTAGCAAATGTAAGTAGCGATAAAAAATTTAGATGAACACTTCCGCACAAAGAAAATAATGAAGAACTAATAAAACAATAAATTTCGAAACACAAGAAGATATATATTATAATAGAAAATTTAATATGGAAGAGTTGGAATATGCTCTCTTGAATAGCAATAAATCTGCTCTGGAGGTGACAATATTTGCTTGAGATGATCGACCACTTAGCACCTATGGCAAAGTCATACTTATTACAATTTTATAATCATTTATGGCTTCAGAATCTATTTCCTGATGAATGGCGTAAAGCCATAATAATTCCTATCCCCAAACCTGGAAAGGATCCAAGCAATGTTAATAATTACAGACCAATATCTTTAACAAGTTGCTTATGCAAATTACTTGAAAAAAATGGTAAATGCTAGACTCATGGCACATTCGATGGAAAACAAAATTTTAACTTCCACTCAATTTGGGTCACAGTGTAACAGGTCTACATTAGATTCTCTTTCTATCCTAGAAGACCATATGCGCAGAGGATTTGAACGAAAACAGATAACTGTAGCAGTCTTTTTTGACATAGAAAAGGCTTATGACACTACATGGAGGTATCCTATATTGAAGACATTACAAAACAACAACGTTTGTGGACATTTACCCATGTTCATCCAAAGTTTTCTAACAATCGAAGTTTTCAGGTGAAAATTGATGATGCTTTGTCTAGAAACATTCCACTTGAAAATGGTGTTCCACAAGGAAGTGTCCTTAGTGGCACACTATTTACCCTAGCAATTAATGAAATTAGTAAAAATCTACCCACCGGAATTAAAAAGCAACCTTTATATGGATGATTTTGCCATATATTTTATTCAGCATCTCGCATTAAACATGCAGAGCGCATCATTAACAAATCTATAATAAAAATAGATGAATGGACCTCATCTGTAGGATTTAGATTGTCCATTAATAAGACTCAAGCAATTATATTTTATAAAGATAAGAGATGGAAGAAAGGTGAAGAAATAGATTTGAAAATCAGAAGTCAAAGCATACAAATAAGCCAAACTGCAAAATTTTTAGGATTAGTATTTGATACTCATTTGAACTGGAACGCCACATAACATATGTGAAATCAAAATGTAAAAGAGCATTGAATCTAATTAGAAAATTATCAAACACTAATTGGGGAGCTGATAGACAAAACCCTTACATTACTATATAAAGCAACAGTGCTGTCTATCATTGACTACGGAAGTGAAATATACGGCTCAGCTTCAAACGCAGTACTGAAAATGTTGGACCCAGTTCATAATGAAGGACTTCGAATATGTACAGGAGCTTTTAAATCGTCACCAACCTCTTCTTTACAGGTTGAATGTGGTGAACTACCTCTCTCTCTCCATAGAGAGTTAGTAACGATGAAAAGTGCCCTAAAGAATTCAGTCAAGTGATTGCACCAACCAAAAAACTTATTGGAACTAAGGGATGTATTTATTAACAATCATTCACCACCTTTTCCAATTAGATCAAGAAGATTGTTTGAGTCACTGAATATAAATATCCATCTACCTCCAATAGTAAAATTACCTCCTCCTTGGATTATGAATAAAATAAAAGTTTGCACAAAATTAAAATATCTATCAAAAAAGCATTCCTATACCCCAGAACATCAGAGACAACATAAAACAATAGAGCATAAGCCGAAAAGGTCCACATTATGCAATATATACAGATGGATCCAAATCAAAATATGGAGTGGATATGCTGCAGTGTCCCAAGATAAAACATGCCAGTTCTCGCTTCCCAATAATGCCTCAGTATTTACAGCAGAGTATGCAATAACATTGGCCATAAAAATAACAAATAATCAAAGAACACTACTTTAATAATTTCGTGATTTATAGCGACTCCAGAAGTGCTATAGAAGCCATTAATAGTTATAATAAATCCCAAAAATAATATTGTGCAGCAGATAAAGTTTTTACTCTATAAATTATATAAAAAAGGAAAAAATATTGAAGTATGTTGGATCCCTGCCCATGTCGGAATAAAAGGAAATGAAGAAGCTGATAAAGCAGCCAAGGAAGCAATCCACAAGGTGAGAACAAATGTAAACATCCCTATTAGTGACACTGTAGCTTATATAAAAAAATAATTGTAAATAAATGGCAAAATATATGGAACGAAGAACCGAAAATAAAATAAATAAACTAAAACAAATAAAACCTGACGTTACAAAATGGAGCTCCATATACCAGAGAGAAAGACACGCGCAAGTAATCCTGACACGTCTACGTATAGGCCACACTGTCTAACACATGGGCACTTAATGAGCAGCCCCACCATGACCCTGCTCCTGAGTGCTCAGAGTGTAAGGTATTGATAACTGTTAGACATGTATGTGTGGTTGTCCAAAGTATGACCAGCAAAGACTGTCAACATTTGGAAGTAAACCAATAAAAGAAATTTTGTCAGAATCTTTCACATTTTCAGTCGTTCCGATTATGACGTTTCTAAGAAACTCTGATTTAATTAATAAAATATAAAAATAACTATTTACAAAAAAAACATCAGAGTAATTAATGAATTTTAGATCAAATTTTTAAGATTTTATTGAATTGTTATTAATTTTAATACACCTTTTTAATAAGTATGTGTGGAATCGTGAGTAAATGTATTTATTGCATGTTTGAGTTCTAGTAAGGAAATCTGTCGCCCCTGTGCAGTTTTATAATTATTTATTATACTTCATGACCTATTGGTACCGGTTCCTGGCCTTTGGCCTAGACCTGGCATTTTATCAAATCCTTCGGGCCAGCCCTATGAGAGCTGAAAGTCAGCTCAGTGGTCTGGTTAAACTATTTTTATAATAATAATAATATAAAAAGAAGCAGACAAACAGCAACGCTGTTCAACATCATAAACAAACAAATCGTGCTTCAAGTAACTCTGTTCCCAGGCCGTCGAACTCGAACTCACAGAGTCAGGCGAATTTTCCGAGTGTGCTAAGCAAAGCAAATACCATGTAGTTAACTCCAGCGGGGGAGAGAATGATGTTGGATCATTCATATCAACATCCTTTGAATCAAATAACAAATTTAATCATTTACAAGATCATTGCGAGGATTTTCCTATGAACCACTTACAAGATCATTGCGAGGATTTTCCTATGAACCACGACCGAATCCAAAAAATCAGTGCAGGTCCCTGTAGAATTCCAGCAGATACATGCAATAATAAGTAAAGATGAATTACGTCCTACATTGCATGCCGTAAATCTAGAACACCAACCCTTCACACTATTTTTTTTATTCCTGTAGTCCACGTAATATCATGGATCTGCGAACTCATCACATGTTGTTTTCGAACTTCCCTATAGAGAAGTCCGGAGTGAGGCTCTCGGGTATTGGTCATAATGAAGTAAATGTAGTAGGAGTAACTCATATTCAGTACAAGGTCGGTAAGCGCACGTTTACCGATACCTTTATGGTTGTACAAAACATTGATATGTATCCAGCTGTAATTATAGGATACCCGTCTATGGGCATTCAAAACATTACCTTAGCCCCTGCCAAACATGGCGTGTATATCAAAGGAAAATTCTATAAGTCTTCTAACACCTTAAAATCTGTTTTGGGCAAAAAAGAGACAAACAACCAAACAGTAACGTACATTGAGGAACCAATCACTTGTCTCATGAATCAAGACATTATATAAGCGACCCAACAGAATTCTCGCACACCCGTAATAGCAGCTTGCATGCAAACTCTTTGTCGGGATCTGAAATGTTCATCCTTTCCGACACTGAAAACTAACGGATTGTCTGTAACACAAGCAATATACACGGTCGACTCACAACAAGAAGTTAACATTGAAGTCTGTAATCATTTGAATGCCACTTTAATGATCCACAAAAATCAACACATCCTGGATGTGGAAGTTTATAAACATCGCATTCTTACCGTCGCTGAAATCAATCATGCTCAATCAGTTGCGGATGAATCCCTTTTGCAATCTATTAAAAGTAAAATCAATAAAGACATTCAAGAAGAGGAAATTCAGCAGAAATTTATTGATCTTTTAACTGAATATCATGATGTTTTCTCTTGTACCGAGGGATCCTTGGGAAAAAAGGATGTCATAGAACACCAAATAAGGTTAAGGGGGCCGGCCGGAACCCCTATATATGGTGGTATAGGGCGAAAAATGCAAAGTCATGAAAAAATTCATGGAGCTTCATATGGCAATTGAGAATACGTATACGAAATATTTCGTCAAAATTCCTCTTACTTTCGTAGTTACAGGGTAATTAGTAAACATAACTCAATAAGCCTAAAATATTCATCCGTACAAGAAAATACAATATTTCTTCTGTTATCGTAAATTTTGATAATTATTGGCAAAGAAATTGTGAGAAATGTCATCTGTAGAGATTCCGTGGCTCACAGAAGCGCGTATCTGGTTCAACCATGAATCAGTAGGACCACAGACTTCAAGTAGATTATACGTTCGAGTTTCACCTCGTGACATTTGCTTGCTTTTACGTATGTTTATGTATGTTTCGGCAAGAAGTTCATCATGCCAATGAGGAAAAGACAAGGAAAAATCTCGCTAACATACAGACGAAGAAAAATCGCTCAAGTATTATTAAAGAATATCATAATATACGCGTAGTTAGTGAAGAGAGAGGGGAGGGTTGCCTAGTAACGCCCCCTTCTTGCCTGACAGCACACGTCACACTGTGCCCAAGGCTACGATCTTAGAGCAAAGAGATCTTCATTTATGATAAATAAATAGTTTTGGTTCTTTAATACCCAAAATGGAATATGAAATTCATAATAATCATGATTTATTAAATTGTCTTGCATTTACGTTTGTTTATCTTTGTTTCGGCAAGAATGTCATCATGCCAAAGAGGAAAATACAAGGAAAACATCTCGCTAACATACAGAAGAAAATTCGCTGTAATAAGCCGAGTTAGTGAAGGAGTGCCCCATCTTGCCTCAAGCAGTGCCCCAGGCTACGATATATGAGCAAAGGGATCATCATTTATGATTAAATTATGATAAATAAAATAGTTTTGGTTTATTAATACACAAAAAAGAAATATACATTCATAATAATCATTATTTATTAACATTGTCTTTATAGAAATACGGAGGAAAACTTTGAACGCCCCGTATCTCAAAAACTATACTTATTGACCTTCAAAATCTATCTCCCTCACTTAGTTTTAAAGCTATAACATTGGAAATTGGTATATAACTCAGAAAGACATTATAGAACAATCAAATAGAGCCCTTTTTTCCAATTTTTGTTTCGTCTTTTTTTTTATGAATTTTTTCTCGTGATTTAGGGTTTAGGGTTTATTTTTTTACCACATTGAAAAAATTCATATCTAGCAAAAAATGACTTTTAGAAAAAAAAACTCTCCATTTGATTGGAGGTCTACATCAGGTCGTAATCCCAGGTCTTAATATAAATATCAAGGGAGGAGATAGAATTGAAAAAATGGTTATTTTCGGGATAAATTGCCCTGGCGTCACAAAAACCGAAGGTCAGAGGCGAAAATCATATGCGGTTTGGAGATGTCCCAAGTCACCTTATTAAGTGGTATGAATGTCAAAGTCCTGTCGTTAAAAAACTGCATTAGCCTTAAAAGACAAGCAGAAAGTAATCTATAGTCGATTCATTTAAGGTAGATTCTTGCACCTACGAGACGTTTGTTTGGCGGCCTCTGATTTGGCTGGTAGCGGAGGCAGACTGCTCGCTCAGTGGTCATATTTTCGTTTTGTAGCTTAGAAAACTAGCAATATGTTTACATTTCTTCATTATCTCACATTTTACAAAAGATAGGAAAGTTTTGGTGGTCATACCTAAGGATTCGGTATTAAATGTACAATTAAATAATCTTTTCCTGAAATCAATAAGTTAAAATACAAAGGAATTACAACGAGTAGAAGTGAAGGGAGAAACATTTCATTCTTTATACCTGTTTTTATTCATCATCGGATTTTGCATAATTCACGAGATCAAGATAAAATGAAATCTTGTGTTTTATAACAATAAAAATCACCCTGAATACGCTGGTGCTTTCAGATTTTAAATGCGTGTAATATGTAAAGAGAAAATGAAGAATATGTCTTATTATGTTGCATTCTGCTTGACTCGGTTGACAGTAGTGCCGACTGCCGAGAGACGCAAGATATCGTGGGGCTTGTCCTCTCAGATAGAGCTGTTGGCAGTTGCCAATTGGCGATATGAGAAGTTTGCAGTTTCGAGACTATGTATTTATCGAATTATTATGTCATTACATTTTCTATAAATAAATGCATAGAATTTCCATTATGACTTTCGAACATTTTTATTAAAATATTATATATGTCCGTATTTCTGGACATATCTGATAAAAAGAAAAGTAAATAATCAGATGGATGCATCTGGGTGTTGGCTTCAATTTAGTCTAAGTGAGAAATGTACATGCTTTATGAGGCTCACTGATAAATAACAGAACTTGTTTCTCTGGCCAATAACATCAAAAGCTTATGGTTTTCATATGTTCACTCAATAAACAAAAGTACAAATGTTTATTTCTTACCATAAAATTTGTTGACGATGTAACGAATATAATATACTGTCTTTTTCAGAATTGCTTGAGTTACTCTTACACCAGAATGTTTATCTCCTTTATATACATGTTACACTTGACAACATGTCTACAACAATGTTAGGAAAAATTTGCTTAGTTTTCTTCTGAGGTAGTTGATTATTCTTGAATCACTTAATTCATACCTGAGTTAGAATAGCTCCGTAAACCGTTCCCACAGCCCTGCATAATTGTATATACGTATATATATATAGCACATGTAGGATAATGAGACTAATCAGAAGACTGTTATATCATCATCTTTTTATACAAAAGAATGGAAATTCATGCAGATTAATTATTGTATAAACAGAAAGTCATACACAGAAAGTCCATAGGACAGTTAGGCTTCATTGATATGTCATTAGGCTATCGATATGAACAAAAGAAATTAAAATTTACAAATTTTCTTACGTCATCATTATTTAAAAAATAAATAAAGGAAAATCGTGTTATATACATAGTCATGTCATTACCTATTGGAACAAAAAGAATGGGAAATTATAAAGATACATTGATATCCCCTTTTCTATTAAAACCAAGTAAAAAGAATTTATAAACATATGTACATTGTTATGCCATTTAAATATTAAAAAAAGGAAATCATATGGATATACTGTAGTTATGAAATTGCCTATCTAAAAAATGGAAAACTATAGAAACACTGTTAGGTCTTCAACTTAAAAAAAAATAATAATAATGGAAAATCATTGATATATATCATCACTGTCAGTGTCATCCTCCCTAATATCAATATCATCACTGTCAGTTTTCGTCATCTCCACTGTCAATAACAAAACTTTCAACATGATGCTCTCTAGCAACATCTTTCCTCCCTAATCATTTTCTAATTTCTTAACGTGGTGAAAACATTTCTTCCAGTGTTCTGTTGTAACTTTTGTCTATCGCCAGTCTCGTAAGCTGCTCAACAGTTTTCAAAGATTGATTTGCATTAGAGTTATTTTTTCTGATATCCCCCATTTATTTGAGCCCATATAAGTTCTATGGGGTTAAACTGACAATAATATGGTGGCAGTCTGAGCACATTCATGGACCATTTGCACGGGCTATCTCATCTATCACATACCTCTGTTTTTCTTTGTGACACTTGGCAATCTGCAGCAATTTTGGCTTTGTTGCTGATGGGTCGTGGGTGACGTTATTAGAAGAAAGCCACTCTATGACTTCACTTTTTCTGTTGCTGGTTGTTGGCACTTTATTTTCTATTTTGCTATGGTAGGAGCATTGTCCATTATGATTAGAGATCTATCTTCTATATTAGGCAATAGTTGTTCCTTAAAACCACTTTTAAAAACCTTTCATGGTCCATGGAATCATGGTATGTCCCCTTTGGCACCATTTTTTTACCTAAACAACAATAGCGCATCTTTGACAAACCCCTTCTCACTCCCCGCGTGCACCACAATAAATCTTGACCCCTTTCCAGTCTTAAGTTGGGGTCCTATTTCTCCTTCACCCGTTGTCCAACACTGACGTAAACATTCATTTTGGTTTATCCGAGTTTCATCAAGGAATACTTCAGGTTTACGTTCAGTTGGACTACAATTCCTATCTTTTCAATTAACCGTAGGTATTCAGTTCTCGCTGCCACTATATCATCACGTTCCATTAAATTGCTCTTCCACTCGTCACTTTTTTGTACCGGAATCGAAGCCCTCTCACAATTTTCCATAACGTTGTTCTTCCACCATTAAACTTTACCGGGTCTTCCTTCACTTTTTCCAGTAGGGCATCTAACGTTGGAGCTCTCCTCTCTCGTAAAAAGACAAAATCTCCTTCCGAATACATCATTTTCAAAACTATCCACCTTGTCCTTCACTCGGATCCTCTTCCTGGGATATACAGGTGAAGCGAAGGGGACGTTACCACACTCAGATGACTGTCGCTTGATTTTTTTCACTGTGTTGGTTGGCACTCCTGTAGCTTTGGCGGTCTTCTCAAATACTTCATTTCTTGAGTCTGTCCCCACTGTGAGCTGAAGTAACGATGAACATTCATTATAATGTTGCGAACTTGACTTGCAATCTGGAACGGTGCGACGAATGGTGCTGTCATCTCGAGACATCTGCTTGAAAAGAAAAAAGAAATCTTGCTTAGTTCGTTGCTGTTTATTGCTCCACTGAGATTATTATTTCATATCACTCAATTAAGTCTTTGATGTCTTTTCGTTTGAAAATATATTCATATAAGAAAAATTAGAAGCAATATGTTGAAAACCAACCTCATTAAAACTAAGGATGAGCTGAAGAGTGCGAAGTAGGTCCGTAGATTTCAATTCATTCCTGGACTGAATTTCCCGCCCGCGGCCAGCCTACACCTCTAACGATACCAGATGCATCCATCTGATTATTATTTTTTATCAGATATGTCCAGAAATACGGACATATATGATATTTGAGTAAAAATGTTCGAAAGACTAATGGGAATTCTATGCATTTATTTATAGAAAATGTAATGACATAATAATTCGGTGAATACAGTCTCGAAACTACAAACTTCTCATATCGCCAATTGGCAACTGCCAACACGCCAACGGCTCTAGCTGAGAGGACCAGACCTAACGATGTGTCTCGGCACTATTGTCAAACCGAGTCAAGCACGAGTGCAACATAATAAGACATATTCTTCATTTTCTCTTTACATATTACACGCATCTAAAATCTGAAAGTACCAGCGTATTTCAGGGTGATTTTATTGTTTAATAACACAAGATTTTATTTTATCTTGATCTCATGAATTATGCAAAATCCGATGATGAATAAAAACAGGTATAAAGAATGAAATGTTTCTCCCTTCACTTCTACTCGTTGTAATTCCTTTGTATTTAACTTATTGATTTCAGGAAAAGATTATTTAATTGTACATTTAATACCGAATCCTTAGGTATGACCAAAACTTTCCTATCTTTTGTAAAACGTGAGATAAATGAAGAAATGTAAACATATTGCTAGTTTTCTAAGCTACAAACGAAAATATGACCCACTGAGCGAGCAGTCTGCCTCCCGCTACCAGCCAATCAGAGGCCGCCAAACAAACATCTCGTAGGTGCAAGAATCTACCTTAAATGAATCGACTATATGTACTTTCGTACCAACTCCTATGAAATTCAGAATGAGATAAATGATGAATTAGGTAAAATGCTAGATGAAGGAGTCATTAGGAAATCGAATAGCCCTTATAATTTCCCCTTAATCGTTGTACCGAAAAAAGATCGAACCTGGCGTATCTGCGTAGATTTCCGTCGCTTGAATGAGGAAACGATTCCCGATCGATTCCCAGTGCCATGTACTGACAATATTTTTATCTTTGTTAGGACAGAACAAATATTTTACCAGTTTGGACTTACTTAAAGGCTTTCACCAGATACCTTTAGAAGAAGAGAGTATCCCATACACTGCCTTCAGCACAGCCAGGGGACATTATGAATTTTTACGTATGCCTTTTGGTTACGTTCTTGCGCCCCAAACCAAAATTACATTCACTAGAATGATTAATATAGTGTTTGGACTTGTTAGGGGATATCCTACATGCCTATATGGACGACCTTGTAACCTTTTCTAATACCTTAGAAGAACATCTACGTAAACTAGAGCTAGTGCTACAGAGACTAAAGCAGCATAACTTAAGGGTAAAGATAACTAAGTGTGAATTTTACAAAACAGAACTAGTTTATTTAGGTTTTACAGTGTCTAGTCAAGGTCTTAAAGTAGTCCACGATAAGGTGTCGGCTATCCGTAACTTTCCGGTACCTACTAACGTCAAGGGGATACATAAATTTTTAGGCTGCAGTGGGTATTACCGCCGTTTCATATGCAGTTACTCATTTATAGCCGCTCCTCGAACCGATCTTACGAAGAAGGGCGTAGATTTCATATGGTCTGAGAAGCATCAACAGGCGTTTGATACTTTGAAGGATGAATTATGTAGTTCACCTATATTAAAATTTCCTGACTTCGGTAAGGAATTCTTTATTGCAACAGATGCCTCAGACCTAGGGGTAGGAGGGGTATTGCTTCAGCAATATGATCAAACAGTTTTTCCCTATAGCTTTTTATTCACGTAAACTGAGACCTTCTGAAAGTAAATATGCAGTAATAGATAAGGAAGGGCTAGCTATTGTTAACTCACTAGTGCATTTTAAGTTCATAATATACGGCTATCCTGTCAAGGTTCTTACTGACCATAAGCCCCTTACCGACTTCTTTAAAGGCTTTATTCACAGTCCCAAAAGAACTCGGTTGCATGTAATCATTCAAGACTTTGGCGCAAGGATCGGATATCTACCTGGGAAAGCAAATATCATTGCTGACACATTATCACGCAACCCCGCGTCATCTTGTACGGAGCCATTAGCTGAACTAGTAGATATATCAACATCCGTACCTATTGTTAAAACTGTATCTGAACAGGAAGACCCCGGTTGGAGTGCTGAACTAATACAGACTGAACCAAGAAAAGATCAGCAGTTAAGGAAAATAATAGATGCTTTGAACGGGAATCCTAAGGAAAAAGAATATGTTAAGTATACGCAGCAGAATTATATAATTAAGGATAATATTCTGTGTAGGTCCGTGACAAAGAAAACCCGCAACACACCACAGGTGACTTAACGACCAGGTATAGTGGTACTAATCTCACTTATACCAACCATCTTAAACTGGTTGCATTCCAATCCATTACATGGTCATCCAGGGTTCTCTATCATGTCACAGAAAGCCAAATCATTGTTTTACTGGCATACAATGCTTACAGATATAAAAAAAACACATAGCTAATTGTCACACTTGTCAGGAAAACAAAGGGCACACGAAGACACCTGTCAGCCTAGGGGCCTATCCCGTGCCCAACCAACCCTTTGAAAGAGTACACCTTGATTTACTAACAGGGTTTTACGAGTCAGACCGAGGAAATAAGCACCTCTTAGTAATAATAGATGCCTGACTCGATATACAGAACTGATAGCGTTAAAAACTAAAACCGCAATTGAATGTGCTAGGAAATTTTACGAGTGCTACATTTGTAAACATGGAATTCCACACATGATAATCTCTGACTCGGGCGGAGAATTCAATAATCATTTCCTTAACTCGTGTGAATTCCTTCGTATAAAGAAAATCAATACCATGATCTACCACCCAGAGTCTAATGGGCTAGTTGAGAGAGTAAATAGAAAGGTTTTAAACGTATTAAGAGTTGCGCTTGGGGGAATGGACCCCTGGGATATTGCCATACCTGCGGTTCTAAGTACTATCAACCATTCGTATCATGTATCTATTAAAATGTCGCCGCACGAGGCACTGTACGGTACCCCAGCTAGAACACCTTTCCATGTATTTACGCCTACAACCCATTTATCAAATCCCCTACGGGATGTTATGGAAGCAAGCGTGAGTCAATATAATATACTTCGTAAGAATTTAGAAGAATCACAAATCATAATGAAAAGAAATCATGATAAAATCGCTAAGCCAACTAAAACATATACCATGGGCGACAAGGTATACATACAAGTATATGTAAGTAAGGGACTAAATTACAAACTAACACCTAAGTTTGAAGGCCTGTTTAGCATTTTAGAAATATTAACGGCCAACAGATTTAAAGTTCAAAACATGTCCCAACCCACTAATGTGAGGATAATACCGTTGGCTCATATTCGCAGTTAAGAAAGGGGTAGAAAGGCAGAGAGAGAAATTTATGTATATATGAAACATAATTAATAAAAATGTATCTATGAAACTCCTATGATAAAGTATGTATATATAATATTTGTATGAAAAAAATTTTTGTTTGTATGTAATGAATAATTTTTAAAAAACATGAGTAATTACATATTTTCACATAAGTGACTTACCGAACAGTTACGTAGCTTATAGCTTCTTACCTTGCGGCAGTCAAAATTCAAATTGTTGGCGCCAGCGGCGTTGCTATCTTAAGTATAGGTGATACAAGACCTGCCCACATCCGGAAACCCTGGGTACTGCTAGCCTTCTACCGTCAATTTTCGTTTCTGCTGCTCACGGGGTAACACCTGCGAGTTTTTCGCAGCAGTCTCCTGCGTTGCCATTTTGGTTTTTGTTTGGTGATGTACAAGTTTTTGGTTTTTTCTTGCCAGTTAGCTATCTTTATTCTGTTTTTTGTAATTATTGCTAATTATGTCAGATTCTAGTTCATCTTCTGTAAGGTTTTGCAGCGCTGGCTGCAAAACAAGATTAGCTAAGTTATGTCACGATCCGCACTCTAAGTGCACTAAATGCAGAGGACAAAATTGTAATGGTATGGATGTGACATGTGATGAATGTAAAGGATTGGATGAACAGGGATGGAAGGCAGTTAGATCGCATGCTGAGAAAATGGAGAAAGATAGGAAGAGGAAGGCAGCTCTTAGGGCTAGTAGTAAGAATAGGTTAGAAACTACTCCTGTCCCCTCGGAGACAAATAAGTCTTCTCTTGCCTCTCCTTTATTAGGGAATATGTCTCCAATTAATAGTCGTCCTACTTCTCCTTTGATTACCCCTGTTCAAGTTGCCCATGTTTCCGAACCCAACACCATTTCCTTGCTTGAGTCCAAGATGGAAAAAAAGTTCGAAGTGTTAGCTGAATCAGTTATGAAGTTAGGCATGTCTTTTAAAGCATTCGTAGATAGTACAGTGAAATCTAGTGCAGTGCAAAGTGTTAATGTTGCGCCTGAGGAGGCGGTTGTCCGTTCCCCCTCGACTCCCAGACGAAGGTCACTGTCCCGCTCCCCCGCAACCGGGAGAAGACATACCGGAGGTCGAAAGGAGTCTGGGGGAGTTTGCCCATGGTCAGCCGTCGACTCTGTCGACTCGTGGGTGTCGTCCAAAAAGATGTGGAAAGGTATTAGTGTTTGTGATTCTCGTCTGTCTTCTGATTCGGAAGTGCAATCGCCAGTGCGTAAAAGGCGAAGTGATTTGGTGTCTCGACCGTTAAAAAGACATTCGATTCTTGGGGGTGATTCGTCACCGACTCCTGTTAAGAAGTCTAAGAGGCATGGGAGTCCTCAACCTTCGTGTAGTTTTGCTCCGGATGCGATATTTAGTGAATCTCCTCCGCAGTCGCATTTTTCGGCTAGAAGCAATGGATCTCGGTCAAAACTTCGTGATAATTCACGATCGCTCGACTCTCCCAAGCGAGTCTCAGTCGCAGTTTCGGCTCGGTCGCCTCGTTCGACTCCGTATTACTGTCCAGAGAAGCGTATTCGCTCGTCTTCGTTCGACTTCCCTCGCCGTGAGTCGATAAGAATTTCGACTGGTTGTTAGCCTGTGTCGACTCGTTGTGCGGAGACTTCACCTGTTAGAAAGAATCGTTCTTCGACTGAAAGACCATCGACTTCTACAGTTTAAGACGATTCTCCCTTAGCTCCATTTAAGAAGCATTTCTAGGATCTTATGAGTTTGTTGAAATCCTCCACCGGGGTACAACATAAGCCTGATTTCGACTCTGCTTCCGTGCAGTTTGAAGAGGAAGCTTTGGGTCAAGATGACAAGGATTCGTTGGCTTATTCGAGTCTTCTTAAATTTTTCCTTTCCACTTATCCAGATTACTTTGAACCTGCTTCTCCGTCTTCACCGCCTTCAATGTTCGTTAAAGATAGGAAGACAGCGTATTCGTGTCTACCTAAACTGGTTCTTTCTCAGTCCTCGAAGCAGGCCCTTAAGGAGTCAACAGAGTGACTTTCTAAGAAGAGGGAAACGGGTAAGGCTTCGTTTGCATTCCCACCTTCTAAGCTTCAGAGTAAAGCGTATCGCTTCTACGCAACTGGAGAAGTTCCTTCTTTGGGATTGTCTGCCTCCTCCCAGGGAGACTTCTCCGGGTTAGTGGACTCACACCGAAGAGCAGCTTTTTCGTCAGCTAAAATTTTGTTTTCTTCTTCGGAGCTTGACCATTTGGTGAAGAATATTTTTAATGTATTTGAGGTATTTATTTTTTTGGACTGGACTATTGCCTCTTTAGCTCGCAAGATTGAAGACTGTCAGTCTTTAGAAGAGGATTTTGCCACAGATTGGTTAGGAGTTCTATCCTGTGCGGATAAGGCTGTTAGAGATGGTTTGGGAGAATTAGCAGCCCTTTTCACAATGGGAGTGATGAAGAAGAGAGAAAGGTGGTGTTCTTTCATGTCTAAAGGAGTCACTAATAACCAGAAGTCGGCTCTCATGTTTGCTCCTCTCTGTAAATCTCACCTTTTCCCTGAAGAAACCATTCAACAAATTCTATCGGATTTAGAAAAGAAATCTACTAATGATCTCCTTCTTCAGTCTTCTAGACGTTCGAAAGAGCCTACTCCGACAGGAGCAAAGTCGTCTCTCTCAGAAGCATCCCTTTGAGGGCGCAGGGTAAACCTAAGTGGCAACGACCCAGGACTAATTTGCGTCCACAGTACAAGTCCTCAAAGAGACCTCCCCCCAAACCTTCGGACAAGTGAGAAGCCGTTCCTTCACGTGCAAGTAGGGGCAAGACTCCATCTTTTTGGGGAAGAATGGAGTCGAAGAGGTGCAGAGCAATGGGTAGTGCAAGTTCTTTGAGAGGGATACTCGATTCCTTTTATTCTAGATCCTCCTCTCTCCGATACACCAATCAGCTTAACAGCATATTCTCCAGGATCAGAGAGAGCTTTGGCTTTAGCAGCAGAGGTCAATGCACTCATCAAGAAGGGAGCAGTAGAGGAAAGTCCTCGACAGTTTTCTGGGATTCTACAACAGACTTTGTAGTTCCCAAAGCCTCGGGAGGTTGGAGGCCAGTGCTAGATGTAAGCGCATTGAACCTTTATGTGCTGAAGACAAAGTTCAATATGGAAACAAATCGTTCTGTGATGTCGGCACTTCGCCCAGACAATTGGATGGTGTCCCTGGACATGCAGGACGCCTACTTTCATGTGCCGATTCACCAGAGTTCAAAGAAGTTCCTGAGATTTGTGTTCGAAGGGAGGACGTATCAATTCAGAGCCCTTTGTTTCGGCCTTTCGACGGCCCCTCAAGTATTTACTCGTGTTCTTGCTCCATTGAAATGTCTGCATATGTTGGGCATAAATGCAGCATTTTACCTGGACGACTGGCTTCTCAGATAGAGTTCGAGGACACAGTGCGTGAAGGATTTACGGAAGACACTGTCATTAGCGAGTCAATTGGGAATTCTCATCAACCTGGAGAAGTCTCAATTAGTGCCTTCCCAGAAGATCCCCTATTTGGGGATGATTCTGGACTCTCAGACTTTTCGGGTTTTTCTGTCCCCGAAAAGAATAGAATCTTGCATCAAAAAAGTGAGCCAATTCCTGAACCGTCAGTCCTCCTCCGCCTTGGAATGGATGAGTCTCCTAGGGACGTTATCATCAGTAGAGACGTTTGTAAAGTTGGGTCGTCTTCACATGAGATCTCTTCAGTTTTTTCTCAAAGCGAGTTGGTGTCGGAAGTCTCAACCAGACACGTATTCGTTCCCAGTGTCGGAAGAGATCATGAATGACTTGAGATGGTGGATGTCGAGGGAAAGATTGCAAGAGGGTCTCTCCCTGACATTACGGAACCCAGACCTAGAGTTATACTCAGACGCATCGGACAGAGGTTGGGGAGCTTTCCTAGGGAACAAAAAGATCTCAGGATTATGATCAGAGCAAGTGAGGTTGAATCACATCAACATGAAGGAGTTGAAGGCGATTTGGTTCGGTCTGCAAGCATTCGCTCCTTTGGACGGGGGAAAGAGAGTGGCAGTATACTCCGACAACACCACGGCTCTATCATATATAAGGAATCAGGGAGGAACCCATTCATTCTCCCTCAACAAAGTCGCAGAAGATCTCCTTCTCTGGTCTCAAGATCGGGATATTTCCCTCGTTCCGAGGTTTGTACAAGGGAAGTTAAATGTACTGGCGGACGAACTCAGTCGAGTAAACCAATTCTTCCCACGGAATGGACATTGCAAGACAAAATTTGTCAGGAACTTTGGAAACTTTGGGGAAGACCTTCAGTGGATCTGTTTGCCACGTCGAGGAACAATCGACTTCCGATCTTTTGTTCCCCAGTTCCAGATCCTCTTGCTTGGAAGACCGACGCAATGCTTCAGGATTGGACAGGTCTAGACGTTTACGCCTTTCCCCCATTTGGAATGATCAGAGAGGTGTTGAACAAGTTCCTCTCGCATCAAAATGTGTCAATGACGCTGGTAGCACCATTCTGGCCCAGGAAAGAGTGGTTCCCAGACCTTCTCAAGTTGGTTATAGACCATCCCAGACTACTTCCTCAGTATCCTCGGCTACTCAAACAGCCCCACTTCGACAGGTATCATCAGAATTTGTCCGTGCTGTCACTGACAGGGTTCAGACTGTCCGGAAGCTTGTCAGAGCTAAAGGGTTTTCTCGTAGAGCGGCAGAGGCTATTGCTAACTGTCGAAGAAGCTCTTCTGCCAAGCTTTACCAATCAAAGTGGGGAGTCTTTAGGATGTGGTGCAGAAGACATAATTTCTCGTCTTCTAAAACCTCTGTGACAGAAATAGCTGATTTTTTGCTGTACCTTAAAGAAGCTAAGAACTTGTCGGTATCGACAATTAAAGGGTACAGAGCTATGCTGTCCTCGGTGTTTAAGCATAGAGGGCTTGACATCTCCTCTAACTAGGATATTGGAGATTTAATTAAATCATTTAATACAGTAAAAGTATCCAAGAAGGATAGTGTGGACTGGAACTTGGACGTAGTTCTAACTTTTCTGATTTCTTCACGATTCGAGCCACTTAGTGAAGCGTCCTTGAGAGATGTAAGAGGGAAGACACTTTTTCTCTTCGCATTGGCTACAGCGGGAGGGAGAGTGAGTGAGTTACAAGCCATCCACAAAGAGGCGGGTTTCAAAAATAGTAATGCGGTTTGTTCTTTTGTTAACGAATTTTAGCAAAGAACGAATCTCCCTCTAACCCATGGCCTAAATAAATCTTTTGTACTTAAGGGATTATCTAATATAGTGGGTCCGATGGACGAAGAATATTTACTATGTCCTGTCAGAGCTCTGAAATGTTACCTGTCAAGGACACAATCCGTTAGAGGTAATTCCGACCGACTTTGGTGTTCGGTTAAGAATTCTGCAAAACCCCTCTCCAAGAACGCTATTTCGTTCTTTTTGAGAAGTCTGATACTGGAGTCACACTCTCAAGTCCAAGATCAGATTTCTGAATGTGCTTAAGGTGCAAAGCACATGCAATACGTGCAGTGGCGACATCCTTAAGCTTCAAGCACTATGTCGCTTTCCTCGATTCTTCAATCTACGTTTTGGAGATCGAGATCTGTGTTCGCCTC
>NC_087206.1:37319902-37336646 GCF_015104395.2 Macrobrachium nipponense
AAAAAAAAAAGTTAAAAACCAAAAAAAGAAGAAAAAAAACCGGCAGAAATTAAAGCAGCTTTTCATAAAGTGCAATCATTTGTAGAAGACGCCCCCCAAAAAGGCTCACACAGGAACATTGTGAAAAGTACGTAGGCAGAAGCAATCTTCCTTGGATAGTTACGTTGTAGTACGTACGTATATTTTTTAAAGTGTACGTACGTACATATTACATAAAAAAAAAAGGCAGAAATTAAAGCCGCTTTTCATAAAGTGCAATCATTTGTAGAAGACACCCCCCGAAAAGGCTCACACAGGAACATTGTGAAAAGTAGGCAGAAGCAATCTTCCTTGGATAGTTACGTATGTACGTAGCCTCACTCGAAAGGTAAGCTTCCACATTTTACGTTACAGTAATAATATTTCTTGTACACTAATATACACTTTATTTACAGGTTTTGCATTTTTAGTCTTAATTTAGGTATTGAATGGTCCAAATTGTTGTAGTATTTCATTGTTTATAGGTCAATTTAGCTTTATTATGAAATTTAATGGGGTGTTTTTGGAGGGCTTGGAACGGATTAGCCATTTTACATGTAAAATGTGGTCCAAGATACGAAAACCTCATGATACGAAGGGCGCCTCGGAACGGATTAATTTCGTATCTCGAGGTACTACTGTATATATATTACATTTTTCTATTCTGGTACGAATACATAACTGAAAGGAATCCAGGTGAAACTTTTCTTTTTGCATAAAATGAAATAACATATATCATGCATCAATAGATATGGATATATAAAAATTTGTAATATAAAAGCAAATATAAAATAAATGCAGAATACTCACTCGTAATCCTGACTCTTCGTACTATTCTTGTTTTCTCCCTCCTCCATTGAAGAGTCTTACATTTTTTTCCTCTCGACAAGACGAGGTACAGGTGGAGGAGAGAGACGCGCGCCCTTACTGCTGATCCATTTGCCCTCCGCTGTCGGTTCCTCAGGCACACTCCAATAAAAGACCGCATTGTGGTATTTGTGGTCACACTCCCCGAACCTGCAAAGAGCTATTTTGCAGGTGCAACAGAAGAACCGGGTGTCTCTCCTGCCATTCATATGGCACACCTGGCACCTTTTCTGCTTGCACCCTTGTAGGAGCTCCAGTGTGTGATCCCCTGGCTGCAGCCGAGACACAGGGTCCGCTATCCGACAAGAAGTCGTCTGGGCAGGGGCGGAGGCAGCAGCGGTAGGAGCTGGACAACCGAAGTTGGCCCTCCTAATATCTGCCCTTTCCTCTAGGGGCAGATCTGCAGCTCTGGGCAGGGGAGCAGTGATGGAAGGCCACTCATCTGGATTAAAGTGGATGAGGGTATTCCTGGCTACCTCGAGGAACTGGATGTGGGACAACCTCCGGAGATCGGGATTGTAGCACCCACAGTACAGGATGCTGGCATTTTGGAGGGCCAACTGAAGAATGTATTTGAGGAGCATCTGTGTCCACCTCCTGGTTCTCCTGTCGAAGGGATAATACTGGATGAGTTGATCAAAGAGATCAACTCCTCCCATGTGCCTATTGTAGTGCCCAATGAAGGTAGGGCGCTCGGCACGAAACTCCTCATACACAACTCGGTCCTGTCGATTTGTCTTCTTCCGCTGTACGACCTCCTCTTGGACGGGTTCATGGCTCGTCGTAATCATGGGGACGAGGACCCCCTTTCAACAGATGACAAAGACAGCTCCCTTCCGCCACCACTCTGTCTCTCCTCTTGCCAGATGTTGCGGATGGCTAGCGAACCTCTTGAGGACATTCGGGGCACCACACACCAACCGAAGGGTACCACTGACGTGCACACCTGCTTCATACAGTTCCTTGGCCAGGGATACCGAGTTATAATAATTATCTATAAACAGGTGGTATCCCTGGTTACGGAAACGATCCACAAGACTGAACACAGTGTCACGCAGCGTGGAGAAGACCCCGGGATACACCGAGAAGTCCACGACGTATCCAGTGTTGGTACTCGGTAATAAAAAAAAAAGTTTTACTCCATATTTCTTCGGCTTCTTGGGGTTATACACTTTAATGCTAAGACGTCCTTTGTAAGGCATCATCCCCTCATCCAAAGAAAGGTTCTTTCCAGGAACCACGAGAATTTTGCACCGTTCACGAATGTACTCCAACACTGGTCGGGCTAAGATGAGGCGATCGGGGTTATTCCGGGGTATGGCCCTTTGGTTGAAGGCGTCGAAATACCTGTCCAAAGCCAGGAAACTATCTCGGGGCATAACGCCGGGCACATTGGGGGTACTTAAAAAAATTCCGCCTACAATATTGCCTGATGTCGGCAGCAGGCATCATACAAAAAAAAATGTGGAGCCCCAAAAAATGCGCCATGTCGGTGAGGTTGCAGCCCCGCCAGCAATACGACAATGTCGTCCGTAGTTCATCACGGCAGTACCGAGCGTAGTCCGCCATCTCTGCTACCAGGTACTCCAGCAATTCCCGCGTAAGGAACAGCCGAATGAACCCCAGAGCAGTGAGAGGAACAGGTACGGTGAGCCCAGGTGCTGCCGTGAATGGGTGCATGTTAGGTGGGGTGGGGTCCTCCGACCACCCTTCATCGCTCTCGGACGACCGACCTTCACCTTGGCTGGCGCGATGGTTTTACACACACCCCTCACTGGCCCATCTCCCTCACTTAGGCCCTCGCTTTCTGTATCGTCATCGGCGACAAAACTAGATGACCCTATATCCTCCTCCTCCTCAGATTCCCCCTCATAAGCACTAAAACCACTAAATTCGAGCTCACTTTCGGGATGTGAGCCTTGAACAGACATTGGGGGCATATATTCATCACTAACCGATCGAGCTCTGATAAGTAATCATCAATGTTCTTTGGTTGGAGGCCTCCCAAATGCCTACGAATGCCCCTAAGGACACCCCAATGCTTCCTAGGGGTTACTAAAGGCACATGAGACACACGTTGTGGTCCTAGAACACTTTCATCCACACGAGGCCGCACTGAACGGCGTTGAGGTGCGAGGTCATCTTGGGTGCTTGGTCCCTCGCCAGCATCCAAGTCCAAAATATGTCTCACACGATCCCTCCCGACGGGTAAAACGCGCCTTTCGTGCTCCATACGTTGTTGAGACATCTCTATGTACGTCCTGTACCACCACAAATATTCAAACTCGCACGTTCGGCAAAACACGATTGCGGCAAAAGATCACTCTCGGACGATGCATCGCTGATGTGAGAAGGAGGCATTTCGCGCATGTGCACCTGGGTCACGCTTGTAAACAAAACAACAGCTTGATCCGTGAACTCCCGGCATCCCCCAAGGCGCGTGATTCAAAAGTTTTTGCCTGGTAGGCCTATAAGAATTTAAAAAAAAAAAAATCTATATCGACGTATGATACATCCAATCGGCACCCAACAGACAATTTATATCGACGTATAGTACGTCCAATCGGCGTTAAAGGGTTAAGTGGTACTCTCTTTACTTTTGCTATAAATGACAGTAACTCAGTTACCACAAGGAGTCCAAAATAATCTTTTATGTAAATGACTTTACAATATATTATTCATCAAGTAACCTTCGTCATATCCAACGAATACTTAATTCAGTGATACAGAAAATATATTCATGGACTGCATCAGTTGGATTTAAACTGTCTGTTGAAAAAACACATGCAATAATGTTCTATAAGAATAGTAAATGGAAACAAAATCAGGACATTACCCTCAATGTGGGCAACAATCAGATTCATTTTCAAGACGCTATAAAGTTTCTGGGACTAGTTTTTGATACTCATCTTAACTGGAAGACACATATTTTTCATGTTAAATCAAAATGTAACAGTGCTCTGAATTTGATGATGAAACTATCCCACACCACCTAGGGAGCAAAGCGGTCAACTTTGTTGATGATGTATAAAGCACTGGTTTTATCTAGAATTGATTATGGGAATCCAGTCTATGGATCAGCATCACATTACGCTTTAAGATTTTTAGACCCAATACATACTCGCGGTCTAAGGATATGTAGTGGAGCCTTTAAATCCTCTCCAAACTTGTCAGTACTATGTGAAAGTGGAGAACCTCCTCTCTCTCTACATCGTGATTTAGTGACAATGCGCAGTGCCTTAAATATTCTATCTACTGATTCTCCAACAAAAAAGCTGTTTGATACGCATGATATATTTATTAATAATCATGTAACACCTTTTCCAGTTAGAGCTAATAGGCTCTTAGAAGTAACAAACATCAGAATACTTCTTCCAAATCATTGTAACTTTCCACCACCTTGGATTATGGAAAAGATAAAAGTACGTATGTACCCACCTAACATATTTACTAAAAAGCAGTAATTTGACTTCTTATCAGTATAAACAGTATGCTTTAGAACATATTCACCAAAAGGGTCCTCATTTTCCTATATATACTGATGGTTCCAAATCATCCATAGGAGTGGGATGTGCAGCTGTCTCCCCCAACTTCACCAGACAGTTCTCTTTACCTAATGAAGCATCAGTGTTTACAGCTGAATTAGTAGGAATTTTAATGGCAATTAACATTATAAAAGCTATTGAAAATAACCTCACTATGAAATTCGTAATTTTTTCCGAATCTAAAAGTGCCATAGAAGCCCTCAAAGGCTATTCACATAAAAATAATTTGGTGTTACAAATAGAACACATTATTAGTAGATGTTATTATCAGGGATTAGATATTGAAATATGCTGGGTCCCTGCCCATGTTGGAATTGTTGGCAATGAAAAAGCAGATATAGCTGATAAATCTGCAGTCCATTGTCCAGTTTTTAATATTAAACTACCAGTAAGTGATTTTATTACAGAATATAAAACATTTTATTAATGCCCAATGGCAGTCTAAGTGGAACAGTGTATCGAATGAAAATAAATTAAAACAAATCAAGCCTTGTGTATCCCTTTGGAATTCATCCATCCAAAGGGACAAACGTGTAGAAGTAGTCTTAACAAGACTAAGAATTGGCCACACTAGACTGACCCATGGATTATTTATGTGCACCCCACATGAAGAAGCACCTGTATGTAATTTTTGCAGTGCTTCTTTGAGCATCAAGCACATTTTTAGCGAATGTCGAGGCTACATGAGAGAGAGGACTTTATGTTTTAGTAATAAGACAATGATTGATTTTTATGGAGATTCAGACTTTCTCTGCTTCAGAAATTTAAAAATTTTTTAAGAATTACTGGTCTTTTTAATAAAATATGATTTTATTTGTTCATTTGTATTTTGGTTTTTTGTTTTTCAGAGTTATATATAGAGTATTTATGAATTTTTATATTAGAAAGTTTATGAATTTTTATATGTAGAAAGTTTATACATTTTTATATATAAGGTATTTATGAATTTTTATATACAGAGTATTTATGAATTTTTCTATCATTTAGAATACATTATATATATATATATACACATATATATATATATATGTGTGTGTGTGTGTGTGTATGTGTACATGTGTATGTATGTATATATATATATATATATATATATATATATATATATATATATATATATATATATATATATATAATATATATATATATATTATTATATATATATATATATATACGTGTGTATGTGTATATATGTATATATATTTGTGTGTATATGTATGCATATGTATATGTAGGTATGTGTGATGTATGTGTGTGTGTGTAGTATATATAAATATATATATATATATATATATATATATATATATATATATATATATATATATTTTTTTTATGAACTAATTTACTATAATTTTTTTTAATTTTAGGCCAGCCCTGTAAGAGTCGAGATCGACTCATTGGGCTGGAGGTCTGCCTCCTATCCCTTCAACCTCCTCGGGCTACACCGGGAGGAGCGAGGCGATCAGGAGTGACCATAAGGAATGCGCTTCTCACGGTCCCACCACGAGGGCCTACGAGCCTGGCACGGTCTTGGGACCGACCAATCGTACGCCCAAGTGGTTGGAGGAGACCAAGAGGGATGTGCTGTGGTTCCTCATGTGGAAGGAGGAGGATCTCGGGAAGTGTTCTCCCTTGATGGATTTGACAGTCCATCTCCTCAGGATGTGATCACTCCCGAGATCCAGAGGTCGTTTGCAGAGGTCATGCGCTGATTCGTCAGCACAAAGACCTCAGGGAAGGATTGGTGCTCCCTCCCTCCGAGCCTCCATCGAGGCTGGAGTCGTTCTGGGGGCCTAAGAAGGAACCCAGGACGACAGTGGGTCTGCCCCGATCTGCCTTGGCTAATGGTGTGCTAGTTCTTGTGGCATAATGAGCTGCCGTGAGACGGAGAGACCCCCCCGCCCCCCCAGCCAGCCGGAGATTGTGCCCTGGTGTGGAGGGCCGTAAGTGTGGGGCCTTTAGATCACTCAAGAAAGTTAATCCTCTTGAATTGTGTACTCGGTGCCGAGGGCAAGATTGCTCTCAGACCGACACTTGTACCATGTGTGTGCCTTGGTCGGAGGAGCAGTGGGGTCGCTATGAGGGGAGGAAGGAAGCGAGTAAACTGGCCAAGGTGTCATCGGAAAGCTCTCCAGCGACACTGTTGGTTACGGACACATCTTTCCTCCCTCCAAGTCAGCTCCTGTGTATGGCTCCTTCTCCTTTGGGGTACGTGTTGCGTTCCGCCTCTTCACTCGACCTGTTGAGTGCAGAGGAGGGGGCGCGGCACCCCAACTTGCTGTTGTACTTGGGGTCTTCAGTTTGCTCGGGGTGGGAGCTTGTTTCCCACCTCCCCCCCCCCTCCCCCCCGGGGCAAGCAGGAAACCCTCCCCCACTAACCTGACCTTTGCCTCCTCAGGTGTGACTGCTGCCGTGGGTGGAGACCTCGAGCAGGTCTGGCACTCGCTGGGACTTACAGGCACGCCGAGTATTCAGGGGCTGCTGTATCACCTGGCTGCACAGGGTGCCGGTCCGGTGACGCATGGCCCGGTGACGTCAACGCCTGGGTATGCCGCTCCTCCCCACCTCGTCTACACCCAGCACATGGCGATGGTGACCCCTACAGCTACTGTCCAGGCCTTGCTGTCGTTTGTGCCTCGGGAGGAGCCAACCTCATATCCTGGTTTCGCCGCCCTCGCCCCAGCCCCTGACTTTCAGTGCCCAAAAAGTTCTCCGCTTGACCTGCCTCCAGTTCCAGTCGTCGCTGTTTCGGTTCCAGATCCTGCCGTCTCCGCTCCTACCCGTGGTGTTGCTGCTCCCACCGCAGGTCCCTCCGGACAGGTGCAGCTGGGCCGTGTTGCTTCGTCAACTGCCCCAGCTCCGTCCTGGATGGAGGACCTGACGATAGTCCTGAGGAAGCTGACAAAGAAGAAGAGGAAGGTGTCATCGTCGTCTTCGTTGTCGTCTGCAGCGCCTCTTCTCCTTCGTCTTCCAAGGCCCGACAACCATTCCTGTTCCCTCAGGAATGGGGCTCGTCTCTCCTTCCGCAAGGAAGAAGATGGGAACCGGAGGGGTACTGGCTACCACTGGTACCTCTTCTCCTGGTGCCAGAGGCGCTGCCTCAGCATCGGGAACCGTCTCGGCCGCTCGTTCGCAAATGGTACTGAGTCTACAGTCATTCGCAGGTGACCGTGCAGCCAGGGTCCTGACCGCTGAGCTTGCTCACCAGCAGGACCAGGCACGGAGCGGAAGACTGGTGGCAGTCGCTCAGGCGACTCCCGCCAGACTGGCGATCGCTCTCGTAGTGATCACCCGGTCCCCAGGGTTGACGCGACAGACTCACTGGACCGTACGCGGGCTGAGGCAAGGAAGAGGTCCCCTGGTCACCAGGCCCAGTCTCGGCTGGGCCAGGTACCGCGACGCGTCGTGAGGACAGTGCACGCTCCCACCGTGTCAGTGGACTCTATCGGTCTCCCAGCCGTCATTCCCAGTGGGACCGGACGGATCGGTTGACAGGTAGCAGCTCTCCTGGCACTCAGGACTGTCACTACTGTTCTCAGTCCCGCGGCTCTCCCCAGGGAGACCGCGGGACTAGATCTGCAGCCTGATTGTCACTGCGGGTTGGCGATCGCCTGCAGCCCCCCCAGTCCACTGGCTCTGCTGGTAGGCAGGGGGGGAGCGTTAGGTCTGCCTCTCCTATCCCTTCAACCTCCTAGGGCTACACTGGGAGGAGCGAGGCGATCAGGAGTGACCGTGAGGAGTGCACTTCTCAGGGTCCCACCACAAGGGCCTACAAACCTGGCACGGTCTTGGGACTGACCAGATCGTACGTCCAAGTGGTTGGAGGAGACCAAGAGGGATCTGCTGTGGTTCTTCATGTGGAAGGAGGAGGATCTCGGGAATTGTTCTCCCTGGATGGATTTGACGGTCCATCTCCTCAGGACGCAATCATTCTCGAGATCCAGAGGTCGTTTGCAGAGATCATTGCGCTGATTTGTCAGCACAATGACCTCGGGGAAGGATCGGTGCTCCCTCCCTCCGAGCCTCCATCGAGGCTGGAGTCGTTCTGGGGGCCTAGGAAGGAACCCAGGACGACAGTGGGTCTGCCCTGATCTGCCTTGGCTAATGGTGTGCTGGGCCAGGTGAACTCTCCTGTCTCCGAACAGGAGGGATCGCTTAGGTCTGGCAGATTGACCAAGCTGCTTCCCCCTCCTCTACCATGACAGAGGCAGTTCTGGTGCCATCGGAGGACCCGCTGCCGCCCAAGCAGGTTAACCCGGAGCTAGCTAGGCTAACTCTGGGGGTGTCTCTTCAACACCTGCTGGCCGAGAACCTCTGGTTCTCACAGCAAGAGGCACAGGCCTTGGAAGCAAACTGCCATGGCAGCATTCCAAGCAGTCTCCTGGCTGGACCTGTGGTCCATCACAGTGTCCAGAGTCGCAGCCTCCTCGGGAAACATCACTCCCGAAGGGGACGTGGCTTTCGGGAGACTGTGTCAGTCTGGAGGTAGGGCTATTTCCTACCTGGCCCACCAGATGGCCAACCTGTGGGCCAACTTGGTTCTGAGATGTCAGGATGCAGTCCTCGCTCAAGTGACCAGGTCGGCAGGGCGTGAGGCAGCTTTGGGTCTGAAGAATGGATCGGTGCTGCCTCTTCTATCTTCCCTAGAGAGATGGTGGACGCTGCGGTGGAACAGCGGCGCACTGAGGACAGTGACCGCCTAGTACACCAAGCAGTCTTGAAGGGGTCTGGGCAGCCTCGAGCCTCTGCGGCCAAGGCGTCTTCCTTGGTGAGGCTGAGAGGAACAGCCTTCGAATTCTGTTTTAAGGAGTGATCGTCAGCCCTCCTCCCAGTCGTCCTTCTCCCGAGGAGGATCTGATAAGAAGTCAAAGAAGGGGAAACGCTAGGGACAGCATTCCCCTTCACCTGCTGCCGGAAGTGGGGGGGTGCCTGGCGAGCCATTGGGCAACTTGGCAGTGCTACGGAGCCGAGACCTGGATAGTGGATGTCCTTCGGAAGGGATATCAACTACCCTTCAAGTCGCGGCCACCCCTCACTTCACACCCAATCCATCTGCATACATACGTTCCCGGTTCTGCCAGGGACGTGGCGCTTCGGCAGGAGGTAGAAGTCATGCTTAGCAAACGGGTTGTGGAGATCGTACGGGATCAGTTGCTGGGCTTCTACAGCCGACTTTTTCCTGGTGGAGAAGTCATCGGGGGGCTGGCGCCCGGCGATAGATCTCTCCCTTGAACCAATTCATTAGCCAGACTCGGTTCACGATGGAAACGGCACGCTCTGTGCTAGATTCCATCAGGGAGAATAACTTCATGCTTTCAGTGGACCTGAAGGATGCGTATTCCAGATACCCATCCATCAGTCCTCGAGGAAGTACCTCTGCTTCATCCTTGATGGGATGGTGTACCAATTCAGGGCACTTTGCTTCGGTCTCTCAACTGCCCCACAGGTGTTCACGCTATTGTTCACGCTGGTGTCGGCTTGGGCCCATTCGGTAGGGATACGTCTTCTGAGGTATCTCGACGATTGGCTAGTCCTGGCGAGCTCCCGCTCGCAGTTGCTACAGGACAGGATTGACTCCTCAAATTCTGCCGCAACCTGGGGATCGTGGTGAACTTTGAGAAGTCAGATCTCGAGCCCAAGCAGAGGATGGAGTACCTGGGCATGCTGATCGACTCGGTAGCAGGGCGAGTCTTCCCCGCAGACTCGCGGATCAGCAGGTTCAGGGAGGCAGCTGGACAGTTCCTGTCTCGACAGGAGCAGCCAGCTCAGCAATGGCAGGTCATGATCGGTCACCTGTCATCTCTGGTCACCTGTCATCTCTCGAGAAGTTAGTCCCGGGCGTCTTCACCTGTGGTCTCTTCAATGGAGGCTAAAGGAGGATTGGGGCGCACACCTGGAGGAGTTGCTGGCTGCAGGTGTGTGGGACCATCACGACTAGCACCTTCACATCAACGTCCTTGAGCTCAAGGCAGTTTTCCTCACTCTCCAAGAGTTCTGGGAATGGCTAATGGAACACTCAGTGGTGCTGATGAGCGACAACACCATGGTAGTGGCATACATCAACTAACAGGGGGCCTAGTGTCCCTCCCATTGCACCAGTTGACGATGCAGGTGCACGAGTGGGCCATAGCCCACTTGGTAGAGCTGTCAGCCAGATACATTCCAGGCAAAAGGAACGTAGTGGCAGACAAGCTCAGCCGTCAGAATCAGGTGAACGGGACCGAATGGTCTCTTCACCCAGAAGTGGCGGAAAGGCTCTTCGACCTGTGCGGGCATCCAGTCGTAGATCTGTTCGCCACCTGGCATAACAGGAAACTTGAGGTTTTCTTCTCAGTTGTGCCGGACCCATGGGCAGCTGCACAGGACGCACTTCAACACCCGTGGGACAACCTCTTCGTCTACGCCTTTCCCCTGTTCTGTCTGATTTGCAAGGTGATCAGCAGGGTGCTGGTCACCAGCAATCTTTGGATGATTCTGGTGGCACAGCCATTTGGTATCCGGACCTGCTGGCTCTTCTTGCTTAGGCACCGAGAGAGATTTCCCCCTGGCACAACCTCCTGTGCCAACCACACGTGGAACGGTACCAGTGAGTGGTTCGGCCCGTGTCTTCACAGCTGGCTGTTATCCACCATCTCTTGCGAGCGAGAGGCTTTTCTTAAAAGCAGCAACAGAGGTAGCAGGGCACCTAAGACAGTCCTCTGCAGCAGTATACCAGGGGAAGTGGTCCGTCTTCTGTGGTTGGTGTCGTGGATGAGGTCTTTCTCCACTCGGAGCCACTCTTCAGCAGGTAACAGATTTCCTCGTTTTCCTTCGCTGAGAGAAGCTCCTCTCTGTCTCCGCAGTTAGAGGCTACAGAGCCGCTCTGGCCCAAGTCATTAAATTGCGGGGAGTGGACATATCCACCTCCATTGAAATCTCCCTCCTGAGAAAGAGCTTCGAGAGGTCTTACCCTCCCAGGGAACTCAGGGTGGGACGTGACTCTCGTCCTTAGGAGTTTGACTCGCAGACCCTTCAAGCCACTCTGGGAGTCGTCAGACAGGGATCTGACCCTCAAGACCGTCTTTCTGCTGGCCCTGGCATTGGCGAAGAGAGTAGGGGAACTTCATGGTCTTTCCTTTGATGTTAAACACTTGAGAGGATGGGAATTGGTGACGCTCGATTTCGTCCTGGACTTTGTAGCGAAGACTCAGTACCCTTTGGTCCCTGACGAGCGGTTCAAGTCATTCACGATCCCCTCCCTGAAGGACTTCACGGACAACGATGCGGATGAGATGCTGCTTTGTCCTGTGAGGGCGCTACGGCGCTATCTGAAGAGAACTCGTCACCTCAGGCCTGAGTGTCGACGCCTCTTTGTTAGCACTGGGGTTACCAAGAAGGAAGTGTCCAAGAACACTTTATTTCTGTCTTCGTGAGGTAATCAGGAAGGCGTGCTCTTCAGACGAGTGACGACACCAGTACCCTTGTCCAAGAGCCCACGAAGTCAGAGGTATTGGTCCAACCCTTGCGTTCCGCAAGAACTCTGTGGTACAGGTGCTGAAGGCAGGGGTTTTGGGCCAACCAGACCACTTTTACCTCCTTCTACCTTCAGGATATCACCCACAGGTCCTTGGACACTTTTTCCTCGGGACCCATGGTGGTTGCTCAACAAGTTGTGTAGCTTACCCAGCTCCCTTGCTTGACAAGGTAGCATCTCATCCTTGTGAGACTGCATGAATGGATGAGTGAATGAGATTGTGACTGGCTTCTCTTCCTCCTCTTTTCTTACCTCTCCCTGCGGGCAGAGGGTGGCGGTCGTTACTACGCTGGGCAGGATGCCGATGCAGGTAAGCTACGCGACTGAGCCTCGTTCCATCCCTTTCATGAGGAATAGAAGCGTTTATCCGCCACTCCCCTAATAAGGGGGTTAGTGGACGCCAACAAGAGACAAACCCAAGACTTTATATTGGCTCTTGCGTAGGAACTAGTTCTTGCTTGCTATTCATAAGAGGTATGCTTCCCTCCCTCTTTTGAATTTGGTCCAGAGGTCTGACCACTGATCCCACAGTGCACACCCCAATCAGTTGGACAGAGGCTAGGATCCCTCCCTCTGCTCTTACGACCAGGTAGGGAACCAAGGTCGGACGAACACCAGTCTGTTCATAAGACTCAGATTCCACCCACCAATAAGTGAGTCTTCCATATGTAAGGACTTGAGGGTTTGTATTACGTGTCGGAACAAATCACAATTTGTAGTAAATTGTATTTTTATACATTCAACTTCCCTGGCAGATATATACTTAGCTATAGACTCCGTCGTCCATAGCTAAGTATATATCTGCCAGGTAAGTATGTATAAAACTTTATTGTATCATGACAATATCATTTTTCCTAAGTATACAAACCTGAGGTCCTTTACACATAGTCCCATCTCATGCCACCCCTCACTCTGCTCCTGGGCCTAAAGCTAAGTGTATGTTTACCCTCCAGTCGGGCGGGACTCCGGACCATCGGACAAGCAGTTAACTACTGAACTACCATGTTTGAAAGTTTACGACCGGTCCAGCTGCCACTGTAATTATATTCCATATGTTAAGAACCTCAGGTTTGTATAGTTAGGAGAAATACAATTTACTACAAATTGTGATTTTTCGGTAGATCTAGGTATTTCTTTTGAAATTACAGTTTCCTTTAGTATTTGGGTTACTTATTAAGAATTTCCTGTTATTTTTGGGGGTCGACTGTAATTAACTCCCAAGGGCTAGTACTTAACACGGCAAAATGCATTGGATGCCCCATTACCAAGTGGCGTTTGTATTTGTGGGATTGTTCCTTGCAGTCCATGCAGAGTTATTCCTTAGTATTACCCCTATGTCTATCGAACAATGACAGCAGACTTTGGGAAATTGGGTTTTTGGGTGGGGGAGAACAAACAAACAAACAAAGCAGCCATGTTTGTGTTTTGGTAGAGGCCGAGTAATATGCAAACCCTCAGGGAGCCACATGTTCCATGGAAGGGAGCGGCTGAGGGGAGGTGGTGCACTCGGGGTGGTGGGTATAGAAGGCACGAGTTGGTAAAGAGGCAGGTTGGTTGTTGGGTAGAGAGTACTGGCCGTAAATAACAGTTAATCACTAAAGACTACTTCTGCATCAAAAGCACTAAAACTGTAATAATCAATTTCCAATGTAAAAGTAGGCACGAAGGTATCGCTTAAAATTACCACCTAGGTTGGTTACACACTTAAGTTCTATGATTGGTGCACTGTAATAGGGACGGGGTTGGTACAATGTTGTCACCAAAGCTGTGAAGAGCAACTTTCTGTTAATTTTGTCCAAGGTAACACTTTATCACGAACCAAATACGCATTTACAAAATACACAAAATTCGATGACACTAGTACAACCCCAAAAAATTATAGAACACCATAATCACCAAGAATGAAGTTTGAGCAATAACAGTAAATCACAAAAGCACTTACCTTCAACAGTGGATGTGCGAGTCTTCATTTCGTTGGCTCATGGATGCAAACACGCTATGTTCTCGATGAAAAATCCTTAATGACGGTTTAATTCAATCTTTTGATATAATTACTGCGATAATATCAGCTGAAATAATGTTAATTAACAGACCTATAATCACATTTAACCGGGAAAGTGCGGGTACTTTAAGAATGAAAAGATGGTGATGATGACCAGACCGGAACTCGTAGTTTGACTGACATAAAAAGCGCAATTAGTTTCGCTGTACTGGGTGGGTAATCAGGACTGTGATTGGTCAAAAGATTGGTTGGTGGGGTGAATGACAAACGTGTGAGATTTTGCACTAGTCTGGCAATCTAACACGTACTTGAGGAGAGAAAAAAAAAAAAAAATAAATAATGTGCAATACTTAGTGAACACCTGAAAACAGGTTCTTCTAATATGGACATGAAAGTTTTTTATGAAACCAAAGAAATTGCATTTTAAAGGAAATACCAGTCCAGACCAATGTTATGGGAAGGTCACCTATTTTGTATATTTTCATGCATACAAACATATATAAACATACATATAGTACACACATACACATATATATGTATATATATATATACACACACATATATACATATATATATATATACACACACACACACATATATATATATATATATATATATATATATATATATATATATATATATATATATATTATATATATATATATATATATATATATATATATATATATATATATATATACATACATACATACATATACATACATACAGTACATACTATACATATATAATATTATATACTATACATACTACACACATACATACATACATACATACATACATACATACATACTATATATATATATATATATATATATATATATATATATACATATACATATGTATGTATATATATACGAGGTCCATTCAAAAAGTATCCGACCTTGGTTCATAAAAGGACAAATAATTCACCAATCAGCAAATTAGTTTTGTGGGAGTTGACAGCACTCTTACTGCGCATGCGTGTAAATTTTAAAAGCTCTAGTGTGTGGCGGTACCCGCCTGTGAGGGCTAGAGTGCAGACGTCCAGCACAAGCTCGTCGGATTATCGTCCTTACACAACATGTCGGAGCGCATCGAGCAGCGCTACTGCATTAAGTTTTGCTACAAGCTTGGTGATACACAAGTACAAACTATCCAGAAGATTCAGCAAGCCTTTGGTGATGAAGCCATGGGAATAACACAGATAAAGGAGTGGTGTAATTGCTTCAAGCAAGGACAAATCTCAGTTGAGAGCAAGCCACGGTCAGGCAGGCCATCCACCAGCAGAAACGAAGAATTCGTTGAAAATGTTCGTCGAATAGTGGAGGACGACCGTTGTATAACCATCAACGAAATTACTGAAGAAGTAGGAATAAGCACAGGATCAGTTCATACAATTTTAACGGAAGATTTGGCCATGCGACGAGTGTCTGCTAAATTCGTTCCCAAGTTGCTTGTGGAACAGCAGAAACAACTCCGCCTGGAAATTGCACAAGACCTGCTTGACTGTGCTAACAGTGACTCTGACTTCATGAAGACTATCATCACTGGTGATGAGACATGGGTGAACTCTCCAGACATGGCACCTTGTGACTTCTGGCTGTTCCCTAAACTGAAAGGGAAGCTTTTTGAGTCGAGAGAGGAAATTATAAGAAAAACAACAGCAGAGCTTTACAGCATCCCAATGTCAACATTCCAGAGATGTTACCAGCAGTGGCAGCACCGGTGGGAAAAGTGTTTGCACTCCCAAGGGGAGTACTTTGAAGGTGATTTAATAAATAAATTTCAAATGTGCAATTTTTTTTTCTTTATGGACCAAGGTCGGATACTTTGAATGGCCCTGGTATATATATATATATATATATACATACACATATGTATGTATATATATACATATAGTGGACCCCCCATATTCGCGTTCCCCGGATTCGCGGACTCACACATTCACGGACTCACACATTCGCGGATTTCTCGGGAATGTTTCCCCGCATTATTCGTGAAAAATTCGTGCATACACGGTATTTTTCTATGAGAAATATCCACAAATTCCTGGTTTTTTTTTTTTATCAATTTCATCATAAAATGCACTTTTTATTATAAAACTATTAAAAGAAACCAAGTATGAAAATTTTTAGTGGTTTTCCTTCAGTTTTTACTAACAAAATAGGCTGATTTTAGCCTTTTTATAGGGGTTCCAAACATTCGTGGATTCTAACTATTCAGGGGGGGGGCGGTCTGGTACGCATCCCGCGCGAATACGGGGGACCACTATATATATATATATGTATGTATGTATGTATGTATGTGTGATGGGTTCGGCTTATTACGATGTTCTGAGGTTACAAACGCTTGTCATTTATATCTATCAGAAATTATTTCCAGGTTTACGACACGCTCCAGGGTTACACAGCCTACAACGCTTATCTGGCAGAAGAAATATGAATCCAAAATACATAATAATCAATATTAGAAGGTTTTTTGGATGAAAAATGCAATAAGAATGCAGTTTACTTAGTTTTTCATGCACCCAAAGCATTAAAAGTAAGATTTTCTTGGGATTTTTAACGATATTCCGGCTTCCAACAATTTTCGGCTTACAACGAATCTCAAGAACGAAACCCCTATTGTAACCTTGGGACTCCCTGTGTATATATATATATATATATATATATATATATATATATATATATATACATATCATATATACATATATACATACAACTACCATCCGACTTACACCTGCTCGACATACGACCACTCGGAGGACAGTTACTTCAGACAGTTGACCACTGAGTTACTTGG
>NC_087206.1:37337146-37352146 GCF_015104395.2 Macrobrachium nipponense
CTGAGTTACTTGGCACTGCACCATCTCATGAGAACTCTCATCACTCAGGCAGCATCAGTTTGAGTTACCCTGCCCTATCTGCAGCATCATTTGGTATTAACTGTACTGTAGACTGAATTGCAAACCAATTTACGTAAGAATCGACTTCTGACATGCATGCAAGAACCTAACCCCTAACTCCATGCCTGATTGTACGTAATATATACTATTACATATATGATTAAAATGTAGAAGTACATTATGGTAAAAGATTGAAATAATGATTGTACATTACATTACAGTACTAAGTAGGCACTTTTATATAGCAAAGGTTTGATAGTATACCCTACCCAGTATGTTGGCCACTTTCTAAGGTTCGACTTACAGCTATTCTGACTTACAACCAGTGGGTCGGAACCAAGCTTGGTTGTAAGTAGGATGGTGCTTGTTATATATATATATATATATATATATATATATATATATATATATATATATATATATATATATAATATATATATATACAGTGGGGCCTCGTTATCCACGGGGGATAGGGCCTAGAACCCCCCCGTGATAAGTAAATACCCGTGTTATCCTGATACCCCCCTCAAAAATTGCTTAAAACTGCCTACTTTAATAGTTAACCCACCCAAGACCACTATTCCAATGTTTATAACTGCCTACTTTAGTTCAAACACCAAATATGTTTTCAACTATCACCTAAAACTAAATTCAAGACAGTTTTAAAGTTATTGTACAAAATTAGCCTTAAAAAATAAATTTAGTATATGTACTACTGTACATAGGTATGTAGCCTACTAGCCTAGGGATTACAGCTAGAAGCCTACATACGCATGGTGGGCCTCTTTTTTTTTTTTTTTTACAAGGAAAGAGAGGATGAGTGGTAAGAGAACTATCAAAATATGTAAATCATATGGGTACTCACCAACAATCTATGTTGATAAAAGATGGCGACGATTTTGCAGTGCAATCCAGTAATATAGTAATAACGATAATGCTACCAACAGTATGCAGCGAAACATCTCTTCCCTTCGTCACAACACGTTAATACTAGTATATTCCACGTAAAAACCTTCATCTGACCTTTAGGCGTCTTTCCCATATGAGTAAAAGAATCAGGGCTTTTGGATGCCACATAATTAACTCGTTTATATGGGTACAATTTAAAGAACGCGCTGCACACCACATTTCATAACAACAACAAACAAACGTTTGTAGGCCAGTGTTGCCAACTGGGAATGGCAATTTCTTGCTAGATTTTGTTCCATAAAAGGCTAAAAAAATCACATACCGTATATACTCGAATAACGTGCAATCTCCCATATCGTGCAACCCCCTAATTTTCACCAATAAACAGTGGTTTTGTGTTTTGTCATGTATCTCATGTATCATGCAAGTTCATAAGGTTGGTGGTAGCCTGCTAATGGCCGAGTCATTCAGATGTTTGCTGATGCTAGTCAATTTACGGTAATTTTCTTATTAATCTCGAGAATTGAATAGAAAATCTCAAGATTAAAAAAAAAATCCCAAGATAATAAAATAATTGTAAAAATAACACGCCTTGGAGTCCTTAATCATTCTCTCTCTCTCTCTCTCTCTCTCTCTCTCTCTCTGGTCTCTCTCCTCTCTCTCTCTCTTCTCTCTCTCAGGAATACATACGTACGTACTGTAATTTGCAGTAAATGTGTAGACATTGTGTGCGTGTTTAAAAAAAATGTGCAGTACACACACATTCCGATGTTTCGGTTTTTGGAATTTTTCAGATTTCGGAAATGTGAGGTCAGATGCATAATCAAACAAACACCACTACTGCAGCAAAAACATTTTTTCCCTTTATGTTTTTCATTATTGTTATTTATTAATTACAGTTTATTTAAATAAATATTAATATAATACTGTTAAATGAATGTGAAGATAATTAAGATCACCTATAATATAGTGGGACAATTAATACCATATGTTCACTAATAGGTATTATTTTCAAAACAAACATTCCGTACAACACAAAAAATATATGTACATAACAATCAAAATATTATAATGTTTTGCAGTTCAACTTGTGAATTTTAACAATAAGTATGACTATATAATATATTTTACCATATCGATCTTGAAGTTGAAGAGTCGTAAAATTCTGAGGATGGTCCGGGAAAAGGATTTGTACTTTGTGATTACGTATCGCTACAACACCATGTGGTATTTTCATACCACTATATTGATGACGCATCGCTACGACACACTGGTGTTTTCATACCACTATACGTTAAAGTTAAAAAACATGACATAGAATCGACTTTGCGACTTCGTTCACTTGATATTTTTAACGATACAATAACTATCATTTTTACTACTAAAACCATCTTCACATAAGTAATTTTTCGTAAGATATGTGTTGTTGCAAAAGCTAGCTTATACATAAAAGGCTTTTATAATTTAAGTCATCTTAGATATACATATGCACCCAAAACTCATTGTGGGGAAATTTTACTACTGTTTCCTCGGATATTGAAATACTTTAGCATCATTCAAACACTTTAATAATATAATGCATAAATACTAGGCTATACATATTTACATCGTATACAAATACTACATACAGTTATATACACATACTTTTATATACAAAGTTAACAGTTATATACACATACTTTTATATACAAAGTTAATAATATGAATAGTGATCAGACGACAGCTGTGCACTGGACTACGTACGTACTACTTGGAAGATAAAACGAACAAAAATTTTGTTGTTGTTAGTCGCCGGGATAGATTAACATTTTTCCAGAGATTAAAAAGCTGAATTTTGTTTTGAAGGTATGTCAACCGCGATATTATATTATTGTTTTCACAAAGGAATAATTATATAAAGAAAATTATTGAGTAATTTTTGCCGTCAGCAGTCAGAAAATCACGAACATGGTAACGTTCAAACCTAGTGCCATCCATGGCGTATGTCTATAAATAGAACAGAAGCAGAGGGCAGTCATTGGATAACAGATCTCCATGGCTACCAACCAACCAATCAGGTGTTAGTTATACTACTCTGTAATTTCTTAGAATGAACGTTTACACACACGAAGCTAACGATGATGTATGTGTTTTGCATACAGTACGTAGTTTTAGTTTTTATTATTAGTGTAAGTATTTTACTGATTTCATGAAGAATAGAATGATTCCTTCTCATTACTTTGAATGCAAAATGGCTTGAAGATTCTTCCGCAAAAAGAAGAGAAAAAAAAATTCCTTAGAAGATTATATCTATTTACTAACGCGGTTGACATACCTTCAAAACAAAATTCAGCTCTTTAATCTCTGGAAAAATGTTAATCTATCCCGGCGACTAACAACAACAAAATTTTGTTTGTTTTATCTTCCAAGTAGTACGTACGTAGTCCAGTGCACAGCTGTCGTCTGATCACTACTCATATGATTAATTTTGTATATAAAAGTATGTGTATATAACTGTTAACTTTGTATATAAAAGTATGTGTATATAACTGTATGTAGTATTTGTATACGATGTAAATATGTATAGCCTAGTATTTATGCATTATATTATTAAAGTGTTTGAATGATGCTAAAGTATTTCAATATCCGAGGAAACAGTAGTAAATTTCCCCACAATGAGTTTGGGTACATATGTATATGGTGACTTAAATTATAAAAGCCTTTTATGTATAAGCTAGCTTTTGTAACAACACATATCTTACGAAAAATTACTTATGTGAAGATGGTTTTAGTAGTACAAATGATAGTTATTGTATCGTTAAAAATATCAAAGTGAACGAAGTCGCAAAGTCGATTCTATGTCATGTTTTCCTGAACGCGTTGACTTAACCTGTTAAGCGTCACCCACGTAATAATACGTTTACCGCGATCTACTCGGTAGCGCCTTCAACGGGATATTACGTTCAAAACTTTGACTGTGCTTGTCAAGCCGTCAGCCCCGTAATAATACGTTTACTCGTATAGAAAGTGTAGGAACATCATTTGGTAACACTCTCAGCACACGGGGAACTTATTTCCAGCCTGGCAACTCTTTCCTGGTGGTCGCTTATGCTAAAAAACTGCCTGTCCCTGTTGGTTTTCTTTCAATACGCTTCGGGCGCTTTATCGAGGACAAATAATTGGATTTCGCCGTCTTTTCAACAATGAATTGTCCCAAAGAGGAGGCGTATTTCTTCAGGCGAGATCATTCAAATACTAGATGAGGAGTCTGATATTGATAACCTATTTGATGATGAGAGCTCTAGTTTCTGAATCCTCCAGTGATGATACAAACTTTTCTTCCAATAGCGGGAGTGAAGATGAATTTTCTTTGCCGAGTGACTGGACTCAGAGAGAGAGAGAGAGAGAGAGAGAGAGAGAGAGAGAGAGAGAGAGAGAGAGAGAGAGAGAATTTCCTACACTTAATTACAGTAAGAATAATAAACATAAAAATCAATATTAACTTTGAAAAACTATCATCAGTGCTATGATCGCTGATTACAAAAAAGCGTGACGGTACGTTAGCAGCGAGCTCATCCGGGGAGGACGCTTAACAGGTTAAAGGAGAACGTTATTTTGGTTGTTTATCACTGGCACAAACCCATAACAATGCAGTGTATGTATGATAATTCTAAACTATTATTCACTACCAAAATAACGATGATATTTTGTATTGAAAATTAATGTTACGTATATTCCAAACATTATTACTACGTAGCATGAATAGTACTATAAAAATTTCGAAAGATAATCTTGCTGTGAACGCTACCATAATTTGATTTTCATATACGTACGTACATTTTGTCAGCTGGCTGGCCTCGCATAGATAAAATTGATTTCACTGATATGGAATTATCCACGAATAGCCTTTTTATTATGAAGATATGACGATAATATATAAGGTAAAAAATGCTTTTATGTATTTCGTTTACGCTTCGTCGCCAATAACAAACAGCAATACTTACGATAATCTATGACAAATAGCGTTTGTATGACTTCATTGTTCAGAGAAGTTATATACGAATACTGCCAAAATAATAATGAAGTTCGAATTAATTTTAGCCTTAATGTTATTACTACTGTAATTACACTACCACTACTATTAAAATTTCTAAAAGTTTATCAAAACAAAAAATGTCGCTTTGAACGCAACCGTATACATAAACCATTTTCGTACGTAAAGGTATATGCTTACATTTTGTGGCTGGCCACTCCGACGATAAGTTGAGTGCAATGATGTGGAATTATTCTTCGAATAGGCTATTTATTATGAAGATATGACTATAATATATGGTAAGAATGGTTTTATTACCTTTATTGTCAATTAATATCATAATGTGAATGTTTGTGTACGTTGGTTGTTATCGCACTGCAACTACGCTTAGCCTACCAATGAACGTCGTACATAAACCTTTTTGAATAGGCTATTTATTTCGAAGATAGGACAATAATATATTAGGTGAGAATGGTTTTATTACCTTTATTGTCAGTTAATATCATTATATGAGTCTTTAAATGAATGTTGGTAGTTATCAGACCACGGCCGAGGGTTAGCCTACCGAAAAACATCGCATACGCAACACAACAAACCCGTGATGCAGCGATTCATACCAGTGATGTAACATGAGAAACGGGTTCAAGAAAAAACCCGTGATTAAAACTGGATCCGTGAATACTGATCCGTGAATAAGCGATGCCCCACTGTATATATATATATATATATATATATATATATATATATATATATATATATATATATATATATATATATATATATATATATATATATATATATATATATATATATATATAAACGTATATATATAGATAGATGTGTATATATATAATATATATATATATATATATATATATATATATATATATATATATATATATATATATATATATATATATATATATATATATATATATATATGAATAATTATCACATCACCGTGATTCATATAAATCATTCGAGCTACAAATGTCCTTTAACCCTCTTATGCCGAGGCAGGTTTGGAGTGAGCGCAGAAGCGGAAAAAATAATGTTTTCAAAAAATCACAGCGTGCTTAGTTTTCAAGATTAATAGTTCATTTTTGGCTCCTTTTTTTTGTCATTGCCTGAAGTTTAGTATGCAACCATCAGAAAGGGAAAAAATATCATTATCATATATAAATAATGTGATATATGGTAGCGAAAAAAAAATTCATACATAATTGTATTCAAATCGAGCTGTGCGAAAAACGGGTAAAGCTAACGAGTTACTTTTTTATCGTTGTATTTTACACTAAATTGCGATCATTTTGATATATAACACATTGTAAAATGATCAAAGCAACACAGAAAAAATATTATCTCAAAATGATGCATGAATTTGTAATGCGCGGACGTAAAATTTTTTTTTTTTTTCAAAAATTCACCATAAATCTAAATATTGTTCTAGAGACTTCCAATTTGTTTCAAAATGAAGACAAATGATTGAATATTACGATACTGTAAGAGTTTTAGCTTAGAATTGCAGTTTTCGACTATTTCGGACGAGTTAAATTTGACCGAATGTTGAAATTTTTATATATATATATTTTTATATGCAAATATTACAAAAATGAGAAAAGCTACAACCTTCAAATATTTTTGTTTGTATTCTTCATGAATTTGCTCACATTTTCTTATATGAAACTCTATAAAACGCCCAATATGAAAAGGAGCAAATATTAAGAGAATGCAACTTACGCATTTCGGAGATTTGCGGCCACGAATCGGCGCGCAGAGGGAAAGAAAGTTTTTTTTTTAAATTCACCATAAATCTTAATATTGTGTTAGACACTTCGAATGTGTTTCAAAATGAAGATAAATGAATGTATATTACTAGATTGTAAGAGTTTATATTTATATGCAAATATTTCGAAAAAGAGAAAAGCTACAACCTTCAATCATTTTTAGTTGTATTCTACATGAAATTGCGCACATTTTCATATATAAAACTTTATGTAACGGCTACTTTAAAATGGTGCAAACATTTCGACGATCGCAAGAAAAAATTTCTTAATTTTTTCGGAAGAGTTACCGCGCGGACGTAAGGAAATTTTTTTTTTTTCATAAATTCACCATAAATCTAAATATTGTGCTAGAGACTTCCAATTCGTTGCAAAATGAAGGTAAATGATTGAATATTACTAGAATATAAGAAATTTAGCTTACAATTGCGTTTTTCGACCATTTCGGTAGCGTCAAAGTTGACCGAATGTTGAAATTTTTGCACTTATCGTTATTTATACTAATAAAAGCTACAACCATGGGTTGTTTTTAGTTGTATTGTGAATGAAATTGCGCACATTTCCATAAATAAAACGTTATGTAACGGCAAATTTAAAATGGTGCAAACATTAGGACAATCGCACGAAAAACATTTATCGGAAGAGTTACCGCGCCGACGTAAGGAAAAAGTTTTTTCATAAATTCACCATAAATCGAAATATTGTGCTAGAGACGTCCAATTTGTTGCAAAATGAAGGCAAATGATTGAATATTACTAGAATATAAGAGTTTTAGCTGACAATTTCGTTTTTCGACCATTTCGGTAGTCAAAGTTGACCGAAGGTTGAAATTTTGGCCATTATCATTATTTATATGAAAATATTTCAAAATTGATAGAAGCTACAATCATGAGTATTTTTTGTTGTATTCTACATGAAATTGCGCACATTTTCATATATAATACTTCATGTAATGGATAATTTAAAACTGTGCAAAAATTATGTCAAAGTGACAAAATAATTTTTGAGATGTGTGACTGATACTTTTTAGTGCGATAAGAAAGAAATTCGAGCTTGCGCGCCTGCGTAATGATTGTAAACAAAACAACGCCTTGATCCGTGAACTCCCAGCATCCCCCAAGGCGCGTGATTCAAAAGTTTTCAGCTGGTAGGCCTTTAAGCATTTTTCCGCGAATTTAAAAAAAGCTTTTTTGAGTCGACGTATAATACGTCCAATCTGCATATGGGCGACATTTTGACTCGACGTTTAATACGTCCAATCGGCGTAAGAGGGTTAATATCTAATTCGCTCTACCTGGAAATTGATATATTTTCATGTAAGTACTGAAGGGGAATTTTTTAGTTGATAATAATTTCCTCCCCTCATGGGATTGAACCACCGTCCAAAGGACAGGAACGAAATCAGGACCGACATTGATGTTACCGATTCGGCTAACAGTGAGGCTATAAGTTTATATCGATTCTGAAGTTACAAATCTCCGTCGAACTCGGTTTTTCAAAATTAGAATCGATACGAAACTCCCGCTACCATGTTAGCCAATTTGAACGTTTGACGCATGTAGTTATATTATATTATGAATAATTATTACATCACCGTGATTCATATAAATCATTCTAGCTATAAATGTCCTTTGATATCTAATTCGCTCTACCTCAGAATTGATATATTTTCATATATGTAGCGAAGGAGAATTTTTAGTTGATAATTTTGTACCCTCATTGGATCAAACCACTGTCCAACGGACAGGAACGAAATCAGGATCGACAATGAAGTTACTGATTCGGCTAACAGTGAGGCTTTAAGTTTATATTGATTCTGACCTTATGAATCACCGTCGAACTCGGTTTTTTCATAATTAGAATCGATATGAAACCCCCTCTACCATATTAGCCAATTTGAACGTTTGGTGCATGTAGCCATATTATGAATAATTATCACATCACTGTGATTCTTATAAATCATTCGAGCTACAAATGTCGTTTAATATCAAATTCACTCTACCTCGGAATTGATATATTATCATATAAATACCAGGAGGGGATTTTTTAGTTGATAATAATTTCGTCCTTTTTCTCATGGGATCGACCACGTCCAATGGACAGGAACGAAATCAGGACCGACATTGACGTTACCGATTCGGCTAATAGTAAGGCTATAAGTTTATATCGATTCTCACCTTGCAAATCACTGTCAAACTCTGTTGTTTTCGTAATTAGAATTGATATGAAACCCCCTCTACCATGTTAGCCAATTCGAACGTTTGACGCACGTAGCCATATTATGAATAATTATCACATCACCTGATTCACATAAATCATTCAAGCTTCAAATGTCCTTTAATATCTAATTCTCTACCACGGAATTGATATATTTTCATATATGTACCGAAGGGGAATTTTTAGTTCATAATAATTATGTCCCCTCACGGGATTGAACCACCATCCAATGGACAGGAACGATATCTAAACCGACATTGATGTAACTGATTCGGCTAACAGTGAGGCTATAAGTTTATATCGATTCTGACCTTACCTTACAAATCACCGTCGAACTCTGTTTTTTCGTAATTCCCCTTCGGTACATATATGAAAATATATCAATTCCGAGGTAGAGCGAATTGGATATTAAAGGATATTTTTAGCTCGAATGATTTATATGAATCACGGTGATGTGATAATTATTCATAATAAGGCTACGTGGTTCAAACGTTCGAATTGGCTAACATGGTAGAGTGGGTTTCATGTCGTTTCTAATTATGAAAAAACCGAGTTCGACGGTGATTTGTAAGGTCAGAATCAATATAAACTTATAGCCTTACTGTTAGCCGAATCGGTAACGTCAATGTCTGTTCTGATTTCACTCCTGACCGTTGGACGGTGGTTTGATCCCATGAGGGGACGAAATTATTATAAACTAAAAATTCCCCTCCGGTACATATATGAAAATATATCAATTCCGAGGTAGAGCGAATTAGATATTAAAGGGACATTTGTAGATCGAAAGATATATATATATATATATATATATATAAAATGACTGATAATATGTATCGTTGTGACATTTGTTGGAATGTGAAGACTGATCACTTTTAACTTCCCATGGAGACAGAGTCCGAAGCGACGACTTGAGAATGCTGACGTCTCTTTCTGGGATGGTGTGATACGAAGATGCTTACTTGGGCAGGTCAATGTTCGTTCTGTGGCTATGTGAGTTCATGAGGGCTTGTTCAAGGTGCCTTTGAAAACTGGTTGCGACCAGTTACCGAAGAGTGAGAGTTCATATGTACGTGTACTTACTATGTCTGTTGATAACGGCTTGGTTTAGCCGAGAACTAGGGAGACAGCTACGGGAGAAAAGGCAGAATGCTAGGTTAGCTCTGCGAAAGTCTATTTATTAGTGTGTGAAGTTCCAGGCTGCAATGGGTGAGTTATGATTTAGCCAAAGGGATGGGTTGTTTTGATAGCTTGTAAAGATGTTCCATTTCATTTAATCTTTTGACTTTGTCTTTACAATTGTGTGTGTTCACTAGTATGTTCTGTCTTTTAAACAGGCGGTTCTAGTGAGGGGACAGAGTGCCCTAGGGCCCAAGTGTCCTAGTGAGGGGACTGTATTTTGGAGAAGAGATAATTGGTGTGACTAATTACTGATTAGGACATTTAAATACCGGCGGGTTATCTAAGATAGTTGTCAGTGAGACTTTAACTATTTTCATTACATTGATGATCCTGTAAGAACTAGAGTTATTCAACTAGTAATTTACTTTGAAAAAAACGTTATATTTTTTCTAACTCCGACTCTGATTTAATGACCTGATGGAGAGAGAGACAGAGAGAGAGAGAGAGAGAGAGGGCTTTTGCCAGTGATCGCTTAGAGAGAGAGAGAGAGAGAAGAGAAGAGACTGATGGTTATCAGTTCGCCTAACGCTCAGGCTAAACACATACCAAATATTAAATACCAGGGGGGTGGGCGACGCCCTTCGCTGGTAATATATACGTATATATATATATATATATATATATATATATATATATATATATATATATATATATATATATATATATATATACTATATATACAGGCAGTCCCCGGGTTACGACGGGGGTTCTGTTCTTGAGACCCGTCGTAACCCGAAAATTGTCGTGAGCCGGAACGACGTTTGGAAATATGTCTTAAACTAATAAAAAGTTATAAAAACCTTACTTGTAATCCTTTGGTTACACTACATCTTGTTTCCTGTAGTTTTATGTACAACCTGGAGTTATTTTCATAAAAAAAATGCTGGTTCTTGAAGGTAAAAACTATTGTAATCCTCTGGTATCACTACTTTCTTGAAGTTTTATGTACAACCTGGAGTGATTTTGCCAAATCTTGAGGGCTACAAGAACAGTTGATTACTATTTACGTATCACATAGACTAATTAAAGTAAACGTATCTTTAAATAGGCTTATATATTAGTATCAACAAAACATTTGCTGGCATGAGTCAGAGGCCGTTTATGAAACGAACACTTCTCTGTCCTATCTGTTCAGAAAATAAACGTTACGTCAATCCCTGAGACCATTGTTGCCAAGATGCCTCTCTCTCTCTCTCTCTCTCTCTCTCTCTCTCTCTCTCTCTCTCTCTCTCTCTCTCTCTCTCTCTCTCTCTCTGATCAAATTACACTGGAACCTTGACATACGATTGCCCTAATATACGAATGTTTTGAGATACAACAGAAAATTTGCGAAAATATATGCTTTGATATACAACGAAATATTTGAGATACGATTTTGCGATGAGTGATAGTTGTATAGGTGACCGATAAATGGTGTTCAGTCTGTTTGTTTGTTGGTGCTGCATCGTTAACACGTCGTTGTTTAGTTCGTTGTATTTGTGCCTATTTTTCGTGTTATTTTGTCTATTTTATTATTAACCATGGGTCCCAAAGCTAAAGACAAAGCAGGTGATAAGAAAAAACCCAAGAAAATGATTTCGATGGAAGCAAAACATGAAATTATAGCAAAGCATGAACGTGGCGTTCGTATCGTCGATTTGGCAAACGAGTATGGTCAAAATCCTTCTACAATATCCACGATCATCAAGCAGAAGGAAGCTATAAAAACCTTCCAAAGGCATCACCATTATTTCTAAACTACGAACTGATTAAAAAAATAAATAAAAATTAGTTTAGCAATGTTATTTCATTTGTGTTTATTACGTAGTTATTAGTGTACATATGTAAATAAAAAGAGAACAAATCGTTCCCTGCCACCCTTCCCTACCTCCTCCCCCTGCTGGCCTCACGTCATCTTTCGTTGTGGTAAGTAAAATTCCTTTCTTTTTTTTATTGATTTTATTAACATTTATTATCATTTATCACATTGCTATGTTATTTTATCATTGTGTGTTATTACTTGTTTTTTTTTGTATAAATTGTGTATATTATATGTAATTTAGCTGTGTTTACGTGTGGTTTCATAGCGCTAGAACGGATTAATACATATTACATTATTTTAAATGGGAAAAAATGCTTTGAGATACAACCATTTTGATATACGACGATGGTAACGGAACAAATTAAATTCGTATGTCAAGGTTCCAGTGTACTGGATAATGTGTCTCTTTGGATACTTCGTTTTTGCCAAATCTTGAGGGCTACAAGAACAGTTGATTACTATTTACGTATCATATAGACTAATTAAAGTAAACATATCTTTAAATAGGCTTATATTATTAGTATCAACAAAACATTTACTGGCATGAGTCAGAGGCTGTTTAATGAAACGAACACTTCTCTGTCCTTAACTCGGAGCGTCGGAAGAACGGCCTCTCTCTATCTCTCTCTCTCTCTATCTCTCTCTCGTCTCATCTCTCTCTCTCTCTCTCTGATCAAATTACTGGATAATGTCTCTCTTTGGATACGTGGAATTTGCGTTGTAATCTAACCAGAAACTTCGTTTTGTTATTATTACTGGAAACAAGCAATGATTTTTTCATTATTTGCGCTTTTGGACTGTTATATGTAAACTTTGCGCACCGCAAGCTAGTATGTATTCACGCTCCTGGAAACTAGTTCCACATATGAGGCGTCACTAATAAATATAGAAAATACGACATAAAAAGTGTCGAAAATCATCATAACCTCCAAAATTTTTGTTGTAATCTAACCAGAAACTTATTTTTATTAATATACTGTGCTAAACTATAAAGGATTTTTATCATAGTATATGTTTTTTAAAAGCATCGTTAACTCGGAGCGTCAGAAGCATCAGCGTCATAACGTCTGAACAAACGTCGTAACCCAGGGCGGATTTTTCAATGAATATTTAAGAAAAAGCGTCGTAACCTCGGAAAGTGGTAAGCCGGAGCCGTCGTAACCCGGGGACCTACTGTATATATATATATATACCTATCATATATGTTGTGTATAATATATGTGTATGTATATCTATATATATATATATGTTTACATATAATATATATGTATATATAAATATGTATATATATATATTATCTATATATATATATATATATATATATATATTATTACTATATAATGAATGGTCATTGTCGCTTCTAGAAAGTCAGATTTTTAGTAAAAAGAGTATGGCCAGCAGAAACTTCAGCATTTTTCGTTAAAAACTTTATTTTCATCCAACGCCTACATTTCGGGATACAAATCCCATCTTCAGGGCTAAAAACAAGGAAAAAATGAAAATTCTATACATTAAATCAGACTAAAATGGGGCCACAGTAATAAATTATGCTATTTAAAAAAAATATATATAGATTAATTAACAATATATCAGTGAAATTCCTTTTCTGAGAGTGAGTAACTAGAGAAATTGAAAACAACATCCTTTGGTGCTATAAATTTCGGTTGCTTAAGTCCCAATTTTAGAAGCTTAACGCTTATGAACAGATTCAGTGTCAGTTATAAAAGTACTTACATTTTTGTTTAATAAACTTTTCATTAATAACCTATCAAGTAAGGTCATAGAATTGAAAAAATTGCTAGACAACTACTGTACTGTAAGATGAGTAATATCACACCAAATTTTGTCAAATTCAAGCTCTACAGATCCTCTTTTATATAACACTAACTTTATAGAACTTCCACCGAAACTCTTTTGAATATGGAGATTGCTTTTAAGACCGGAGCTATTAGAAGACTACAGTCCACTGTATCCCTGTTGTCTAGCAATTTTTTTCAATTCTCTGACCTTACTTGATAGGTTATTAATGAAAAGTTATTAAACAAAAATGTAAGTACTTTTATGACTGACACTGAATCTGTTCATAAGCGTAAGCTTCTAAAATTGGACTTGAGCACCGAAATTTATAGCACCAAAGGATGTTGTTTTCAATTTCTCTAGTTACTCACTCTCAGAAAAGGAAGAGTTCCTTCTTTCCTTTGGCTTGGACTTTTGCCTTCCCAATTTTAGACCAAATTTTTCAAAATTCTTTTTGCCCTTGAAATATTTTTCGATACCATTCACCAACTACCTTCCCACACCAACTTAGAGAAGGCTCGTCAGTTCATTCAGGGTGTTGCTCATAAATCTTATAAATCATATAGGGCTCCATCATGGTTTCCATTTTTTAAAAGTAATGACTTTCAAATTCTCAAGTCGCTGTCCCAGAGAGAAGACATTATTGTATGTCCCCCATAAGGGTAAAGGCATTGTCCTACTGGATAGGGATGCATATATCAACAAGATGAACAATGTCCTTTTCCGACGCTACAAAATTAGGGAGGTTGACCTCCAGAATTTAGTCTAATATTCAAGACCGAGGACAAGATTAATCGCAACCTTAAACAACTTTTTGACAATAATGTTTTGAATGATCAGGCATATCGGTCTCTTTATAGTACTGGCTCTTCTTTCAGTTCCTTGTATGGGTTACCTAAAATCCATAAAGAAAATGTTCCTTTACGTCCAATGTTAGCTGCCTATAACTCACCAAATTTTGCCTTAGCCAAATTTCTAGTCCCCCTACTCAACGGTTCAACAAGCAATGAACATATATTACTGAATTCCTCCCAATTTATTCCCGAGATTTTACACCAACACCCTGGTCATTTTATGGTTAGTTACGATGTATCCTCACTGTTCACCAATGTACCTCTCACCGAAACCATAAATATAATAATTAGTGCTTTATTCCCTACTGAAGATAGTGTTTTTGAAGGTTTTGATATTGACTCTTTTAGGAAACTTTTGGAACTGGCTGTGATGGATAACTATTTCAT
>NC_087206.1:37357146-37369646 GCF_015104395.2 Macrobrachium nipponense
CTAGGCGCGAGCCTTCTTCCAAGCGCGAGGTACCTGCCAGGCGCGAAGCGCCAGTCAGACACTTTTCTCCTTCTGAGAGAGAGCCTTCTTCCAGGCGCATGCCGACAACCAGTCTCAATGATCCTTCCAATCTCGATCCTCTTCCCAGCCGCAAAGCTCCTGCCAGGCGCGAGGCTTTCTTCTTCCAAGCTCGATCCTCTTCCCAGCCGCAAAGCTCCTGCAGGCGCGAGGCTTCGGCCAGTCACAAGTCTCTTTCTTACCGAGAGAAGTTTGGCAGAAACGTGAATCCTCTCTCTTTACTCGATGTCCCCGGTATGGACACGAGACTCATTCCAGACGCTCTGAGCCTGTTAGACGCGAGGCTCTCCTAACAGCTCTGTTCCTGTTTGCAGCAAGACGTCTTATAGACACAAGACTCCTCCCAGCTTAGAGGAATCTTCCAGGCGCCATTTCGAAGATCTCTGCATCTGGACTGCTCTTCTTCAGACAGAAGCCCCTCTCCTCGAGAGCAGAAGACTGTTGAACCAGACAACTCCTCTCATCGTAAGCGCTCTCCATCGGTTGATCGCTCTTCCCTTATCAGAATGACGAGGCAAGAGCTGGAGGAGATTTTTGATGAAGAATCTACGAGGGTAGCGGCGCTTTCGGACTACAAGACCTTAGCAGCTTTGCTTATTCAGGAGTTTGGAGACTCCCTCAGTCCGACTGCCCCTCTCCTCGTTCTTTGTTTACAAGTACAAAGGCGACTAAATCCTCCTCCTTCCTGAAAATGCGCCCGAACCATCTCCATGAAGAAAGCCCTCCAGTCAGTAGGGCTTGGTTTCAGCTCTAAGGAGGAAGCAGGAAAGACTGTCTTTGCCTGTCCTCCCTCCAGGCTTTCAGGAAGAAGGGTCATTTGGTATGAGACAGGGGAATCCATGGGACTGGCTCTTCCTTCGTCTGCAGAAGCAAGATTTTCTCCACTCTAGTGGACTCGACGAGGAGACATGCCCTGTCTACAGCCAAGACCACCATGGGGTATGTCTGAAATGGACCATCTCCTCAATGGGTTATTCCATGTCCCTGGAAGTCTTTAACTTTCTGGACTGGTCCCTTGGGGTGGGCGTTGGCCAAGAAGACACAGGAACCGGACTTCCTTAGCCCCTAAGTTCTTCACTGCGTCTTGTCCTGTATGGACAAGGCTGTCCAAGACGGATCTGGAGAAGTAGCCTCCCTCTTTGGAGCAGGTATACTTAAGAAGAGAGCAGTTTTTAGTTCATTTTTAACGAAATCTGTATCTCCAGTTCAGAGGGCGTCTCTGTTATACGCTCCTCTTTCGAAACAGCTTTTCCCTTCTCAGTTAGTGAGAGACATTTCTCACTCACTCACTGAGAAGGCAACCCAGGATCTTTTAGTCCAATCAGCTAAGAAGACTAGACCTGCTGTACCCTCCGTTAAGAAGGAAAGTCGTACTCCTCAAGCGCCCTTTCGTGGAGGTCCTTTTCTTCTCGATCCTCCTCTAGAAGGAAAGGACCAGAGAAGAGAGGGAGGTCATCTTTTAGACCTTTCAAGAAAGGCAAATGATTCTTTAGTCCTCCAGACTCCAGTAGGTGCCAGGCTGCTGAAGTTCTCGGAAGCCTGGGCTGTGAGAGGGGCAGACAACTGGTCCCTATCAATCCTAAGGAAGGGATATCTCATCCTCTTCAAAGACAGACCACCCTTGACATCGACTCCAAGGGAGCTGTCAGCAAAGTACAAAGATCCTGTCCTGCAAAGAACTCTCCTTCTCCTTGTGGATCAGATGTTGGAGAAGGGGGCCATCGAATTAGTACAAGATCCCCACTCCCAAGGCTTTTACAATTGCCTTTTCCTTGTTCCGAAAACCTTGGGGGGGTGGAGACCTGTACTAGACATGAGCGCACTGAACCGATTCGTAGAGAAGAGGAAGTTCTCTATGGAGACCACCTCCTCGGTTCTTGCGGCTCTTGAGTCCGGGAGATTGGATGGTCTCCCTGGACCTTCAAGACGCTTATTTTCATGTCCCTCTGCATCCTTCATCAAAGAAATTTCTTCGTTTCATGATCCAGGGGAGGATCTTTCAGTTCAGGGCTTTGTGCTTCGGCCTTTCTACGCCCCCCCAAGTTTTCACGGGCCTCATGAAAAACTTAGCCCGTTGGCTGCATTTGAAGGGGGTGAGCATCTCACTTTACCTGGACGACTGGCTCATCAGAGCCAAGTCAGAACAGCAATGTTTGGAGGACTTGTCTATGACACTAGACCTAGTACGGTCTCTTGGACTTCTGGTGAACCCCGAGAAGTCCCAGATGATCCCCAGCCAGAACCTTGTCTATCTGGGGATTCAGATGGATTCTCGGGGTTTTCGACTTTTTCCATCTCAGGAAAGGCTCGATCGAGGCTTAGAAAAGTCTCAGCCTTCTTAAGTAAAGAACGAAGCTCAGCGAGGGAATGGCTGAGCCTGCTGAGGACCCTTTCCTCGCTGGAGCAGTTCTTTTCCCTGGGGGAGGCTCAACTTAAGACCTCTGCAATTCTACCTGCAGAGGGTATGGAATCGGAAGACAGGAGACCTGTCAGACTCCTTTCCGATCCATCAGGAAGTAAAAACCCACCTTGCTTGGTGGTTGGCTCCGCTCAAAAGGAACATAGGTATGTCCCTGTCGATTCAGAGCCCGCGCCTAGTGTTGTTCTCAGACTCATCAGAGACAGGCTGGGAGCAACACTAGGAGCGAGGGAAGTGTCAGCACCTGGACAGGAGAACAGGTGTCCTGGCACATCAACTCAAAGGAACTTTTGGCTATCCATCTAGCCCTAAAGTCCTTCGAATCAGAAGTCAGAGGCGTGGTAGTCCAAGTCAATTCGGACAACACCACGGCTCTGGCTTACATTCGAAAGCAAGGAGGGACTCCACTCATTCTCCCTCTACGAGTTGGCAAAAGCTCTTCTGATCTGGGAGGAGGAACGAAGTGTCACTCTCCTTACCAGGTTCGTTCAAGGAGAAAAGAACGTGGAGAGCGGACCTGCTGAGCAGGAAGAACCAGGTCCTTCTAACAGAGTGGACCCTCCACCTCGAAGTTTGTCAAAGGCTTTGGACCTGTGGGGAAAACCACAGATAGACCTTTTCGCCACATTCCTCAATAAAAGGATGGACAACTTCTGCTCTTCGATCGAGGATCCGAAAGCCATAGCAGTCGATGCCCTCCTCCTAAACTGGTCGGGCATAGACGCTTACGCCTTTCCCCCATTCAAACTGGTGGGGGAAGTAATAAGAAAGTTCGTGGCCTCGATGGGAACGAGACTGACTCTCATCGCTCCCTATTGGCCTGCACAAGATTGGTTCACAAAGGTACTGGAATGGATAGTGGACTTCCCCAGATCTCTTCCTGTAAGGACAGATCTGCTCAGACAACCCCACTTCGAGAGGTTTCACAAAAACCTCCCAGCTCTCTCCCTGACTGCCTTTCGACTATCGAAAGACTCATCAGAGCGAGAGCTTTTCGCGAAGGCTGCCAGCGCGATCGCCAGAGCCCGCAGGTCCTCAACCTTACGGGTGTATCAGTCGAAGTGGGAAGTCTTCCGTAGATGGTGCAGGTCGAAGAAGCTGTCCTCCTCCAATACCTCTGCGACTGACATTGCTGATTTTCTTCTCTTTCTGAGAGAAGAATCTCATCTGGCTGTATCTACGATTAAAGGATGCAGAAGCATGCTCTCCGCTGTCTTAGAAATAGGGGCCTAAAGATAGCGGAAGACAAGGATCTTCATGATCTTATACGGTCCTTCAAGACATCCAAGAACAGGTCCTCGCTTCCACCTTGTTGGAATCTTGACGTGGTCCTCAGATTCATTACTTCTGACAAATTCGAACCTCCTCATCAGGCTTCCTGTAGAGACCTTACGAGGAAATGCATTTTTCTCTTGGTCCTTGGGTGACTGCCAAGAGGACAAGTGAACTCCATGCATTGGACTCTAGTGTCGGATTCAAAGGAGATTCGGCAATATGTTCTTTGAAGCCATTATTTCTGGCAAAGAACGAGAACCCTTCAAAATCTTGGTCCAGAAGCTTTGAAGTTAAAGGACTTTCCCCTTCCCTTGGTAGGGAGGGAATTGGAGAGGTGTGTCTGCCCAGTCAGGACACTTAAGTTCTATCTTAGAGGAAAAAACAGCTTAAGGGTTGCCTACAGAGTCTCTGGTGTGCGGTGAGGGACCCCAGGAGACCCATGTCTAAGAACGCCCTGGCCTTCTTTGAGAAAGTGTGATCTCTGAAGCACATGAGAATGCCATGATGACTCCTTCAAGCAGCTTAGAGTTAAAGCGCATGAGGTGCGAGCCGTTGCGACTTCTTTATCCTTTCATAGAAATATGTCAATGAAGGACATTCTAGCTGCAACGTACTGGAGATCAACTCTGTCTTTGCATCCCACTACCTGAAGGATGTTTAGAGTTACGTACGAGAAATGCTTCTCTCTGGGTCCATACGTATCTGCGGATTTTGGTGCTGGGACAGGGAGCTGATGCTGATCCTTAATTAGTTTAGTTAGTTTTTAATTATTTGGTGTTGAGTTTTTAGGGTAGTTTGAAAGGATGTTTGGAGATAACTCCTTTCAATCTCAGTACTAACCCGGGTGTTAGGATCAGGTGGTCGGGATCGGTGTTGTGCTCCTTGATTATGCCATTAGGCAAGGTGTTTTGTCATTTAAGTGGATTAGCACCCATTGACAAAGATCCTCAGGTTCTTGAGTAAGCGGATAAGACCCATTGACAGATCCACAAGAAAACTCTTAGCATGAGGTCACTACCTCGCTGAGGCTCTTGAGGCGAAGCAGGCTCATAGGCAGTAGCCATGAAGTCTTCCGCCTAACCAGGTAGGAACAAGGTTTTTTGTTTACCTACAACGTATGTTGTTTTCCTGTCTATTTCAGTAGTTAGCTGTCTTACCCACCAACAAGGGTGCCAATCAGCTAAGTATATATCTGACATGGGAAGTTTGAATGTACATAAATGTTATTGTTATGATACAATAAAGTTTTGTACATACTTACCTGGCAGATATATACAATTAAATGGCTCACCCAGCCTCCCCTCAGGAGACAGGTGGAAGAGAAAATCTATTAGAAAACGGGAATGGTTCCTAGTCCTGCCACCCAGCGGCAGGGCGGTAGATCACCTGACCTACCTTAGCGTGTGCCGCGAATTTTGAATTTCTGTCGGGAACGACTGAGTCTTAAGCTAAGGTATATATCTGCCAGGTAAGTATGTACAAAACTTTATTGTATCATAACAATATCATATTTAGCATAAGTTCGTACTGTGGTGGTTTCCTTCCATTTATTTCCGTTCCTTGCTGTCTCACCTTTAGGTTGGTTGTGTTTTTATTTTTTTATTTCTATTTATTTCATTTTTACTCTAATGTATTTTAAATGAACTTTTAGACTATACTTTTGTAACTTTTTTATGTTTTTATCTTTCCTTATGTGCAGCCCCGAAGATGTAATTCTGTAAATAATTACGAAACGTCGGCAAAATAATAAAAAAAGACAGCCTAGTGGTGTGTGGTTTTCGTCCGTCTTCCTCTGACTATATATATATATATATATATATATATATATATAATATATATATATATATATATAAAATCTATATATATATATATATATATATATATATATATATATATATATATATATATATATATATATATATTATATATATATATATATATATATATATATATATATATATACATACATACATACATACATACATACATACATACATACATACATACATATGCATATACATACATATATAAAAGGTACAAGCGACAAAGGAAAAATAAACATTGGAAATCCCTGCAAGATCTTCTGAAGTTCAACGTTATTTACTTATGTACTTATCTACTAAGTAAAGGACGTAAAATGTCGAAAGATCTTGCGGGAACTGTGGTGTTTATTTTCCCTTTGTGGCTTATACCTTTATTTATGGATTTATCACTTTCCAAACTTTCGTGATTCAGTTATACATATCTATAATATAAAATTATATGATACTAATAGTTATATTTAGTATATCTTAGATATAGATATATAGTATATATTTTATTAGATATTGTATATATGAAGATATATATTATATTATATTATATTATATTATATATATTTTATATTTATATATACTTATATATAACTAATATATATATATAATATATTATAGATGCGTTGTAAGTCGAAAATCGTCAGAAGCCAGAATATCGTCAAAAATCCCACGAAAACCTTACTTTCGATGCTTTAGGTGTGCATTACAAACTATGTAAACTGCATTCTTATTGTATTTTTCATCCAAAAAACATTCAAATATTGATTATTTTGCATTTTGGAGTCATTTCTTCTACCAGATCAGCGTTGTAGCGCTGCAACCCTGGAACCATGCATCGTTAACCTGGAAAAACTTAACTGATAAGATATAATTGAAAAGCATTGTAATAAACTGAATCCGCGTAAGCCGGGAACTGCCAGTATGTATGTATGTATGTGTGTATATATATATATATATATATATATATATATATATATATATATATATATATATATATATACACACACACACACACACACACACACACACACATACACACACACACACACACACACACACACACATATATATATATATATATATATATATATATATATATATATATATATATCTATATATATACAGGCATCCCGGGTACGACAGGGGTTACGTTCTTGAGATGTGTTGTAAGCTGAAAATCATCATAAGCCGGAACATCATAAAAAAATCCTTAGAAAACCTTACTTTTAATGCTTTGGGTGCATTAAAACTATGTAAACTGCATTCGTATTGCATTTTTCATAAAAAACAACTTCAAATATTGATTATTTTGCATTTTTGGTGTCATATTTCTTCTGCCAGATCAGCGTTTGTAGGCGTTGTAACCCTAAACATGCGTTGTAACACTGGAAATAATTTCTGATGAATATAATTGAAAAGCGCCTTAACCTCGGAATGTCGTAAGCCGAACCCGTCGTAGCCCGGGCACTGCCTGTGTATATATTATATATATATATATATATATAATATATATATATATATATTAATATATAATGATATATATATATACATATTACATTATACAATTATATAATATACATATATACATATACATATACATATACATATACATACATACTACATTGGCAGTCCCCTGGTTACGGCGGGTTCGGCTTATTATGACGTTCCGAGGTTACAAAGCTTTTTCAATTACTTCTATGAGAAATTATTTCCAGGTTTACAGAGCCTGTTTTCAGGGTTACGATGCTTACAACGCTGATCTTGCAGAAGAAATATGACTCCAAAAAAGCAAATTAATCAATATTTGAAGGTTTTTTTGTTTATGAAAAATGCAATAATAATGCAATTTACAATATGTTTAATGCACCCAACGCATTAAAACTAAGATTTTCTTTTGATCTTTATGATGTTCCGGCTTACAACAATTTTCGGCATACAACGCTTCTCAAGAACGGAACCCCCGTTGTAACCCGGGGGCTGCCAGTATATATGTACAGGCAACCCTCGGTTAACAGCGTTGTTCCATTCCTGGCTGATGCTGTTAACTGAAAATCTGCAATAACAGCACTAAAACCTGCTTAACATCGCCGCTAACCAAATATTGGTGCCGTTTAACCAGAGATTGGCGCTGCTGTTAACTAGAGTTTGGCGCTGCTAACAGAGATCGGCACTGAAAACCTAATAAACAGCTATGCTAGACAAGCACTGTAAAGCCGGATAGCCATTAACTGATGCCGCTTATAACTGTGGGCTGCCTGTATATGTGATATATATATATATATATATATATATATATATATATATATATATATATATCTATATATATATATATATATATATATATATATATATATATATATATATATTTATATATATATATATATATATATATATATATATATATATATATATATATATATATATATATATATATATATATATATATATATATATATATATATATATATATATATATATATATATATATATATATATATATATATATATATATATATATATATATATATATATATATATATTATATATATACATATACAGATATCTATATATATATATTATATATATATATATATATATATATATATATATATATATATATATATATATATATATATATACAGTAAGTCCTCGGGTTCGCTGGTCTCGACTTACGATGTTTCGTGGTTACGAACGCGCCCCCCCATAAAAATATAAAAAATAATATTTTGCGTCGTTCCGTCTTACGCGGTTTAGCGTTCGTAAGCAACGTAAACAAACGCGACTAGTTCCTGGGCTGCACGGCGGAAGAATACGCTTTGTGGGGGAGAGGACGGCGTCGCTTCGCTACGCTCATGTCCCTCGTACCACCATACGCCATTTTGGTTGTTTACACTGCCTCTCTCTCCCTCGTGTTGTATCGTTTTTGTAACTTTTTGCTCTTTTTGTTATGGCTCCCAAGCGCAAGGCGGACTCTTCTGATGGTAGTGCATCGAAGAAAAGAAAGGCCATCACCATGGAAATTAAAGTGGACATTATAAAGCGATCTGAGAAGGGAGAAACGCCAACAAACATTGGCCGCTCGCTTGGCCTTAGCCGTTCGACCGTTGCTACCATTATCAAAGATAAAGAGCGCATCGTTGAACATGTGAAAGGATCTGCTCCTATGAAAGCGACAGTGATAACTAAGCAGCGTAGTGGTCTAATAATTGAAAATGGAAAGGTTATTGGTGCTTTGGTTGGAAGACCAAAACTCAACGGCGTATCCCAGTCAGCCTTATGGTGATTCAGGAGAAGGCGAAAAGATTGTTTGAAGCGTTGAAAAAAGAAAAGGGGGAGGGAAGTGAAAGTGAAGAGTTTGTGGCTAGTAGCGGTTGGTTTATGCGATTTAAGGCTCGGGCCAATTACCATAACCTTAAATTGCAAGGTGAAGCTGCTAGTGGGGATGAGAAAGCAGCGAGTGAATTTCCTAAAGCGTTGTCTGAGATAATTAAGGAGGGGGGTTATTCTGCTCAGCAAGTGTTTAACGTAGACGAGACAGGTTTGTTTTTGGAAGCGTATGCCTAACCGCACTTACATCGCCAAAGGAGGAGAAGTCAGCACCCGGTCATAAAGCAGCAAGGAGAGGCTAACTTTACTTCTGGGGGTAATGCTGCTGGCGACTTCAAACTGAAGCCCTTGTTGGTGTATCAGACTGAAAATCCAAGGGCACTCAAGGGCATTTTGAAGGGTCAACTACCAGTAATTTGGAAGTCCAACAAGAAGGCATGGGTGACACTTGCAGTGTTTGAGGACTGGTTCGTAAACCATTTTGTTCCAAGTGTGGAGCGGTATTGCGCCTCCAAGGGTATCCCCTTTAAGGTGTTGCTAGTGCTGGACAATGCCCCTGGACACCCTGCCCAGCTGGGAGACTTCAACCCTAATGTCAAGGTGGTTTACCTTCCACCTAATACCACGGCCCTTTTACAGCCTATGGACCAAGGAGTGATTGCTTCGTTCAAGGCCTACTACCTACGAAGGACAATTGCTATGGCTTTACAGGCAACTGAAAACCAAGAAGGACTTGACTCTGAAGGACTTTTGGAAATCCTACAACATCCTTGATGCTGTAAAGAACATTGCTAATTCCTGGGAGGAGGTTAAGCAAACAAACATGAATGGTGTCTGGAAGAAAAATTTGTCCTCCTCAATTTGTGAATGATTTCCATGGGTTTGAGGACACAGTTCAGCTAGTTGTCAAGAACGTTGTTGCCCTGAGTAAGGAAATCAATTTGGAGATGGAGGTTGATGATGTTACAGAGCTGCTGGAGTCTCATGGCGAGGAGTTATCTGCTGAGGACCTGATACAACTGGAGAAGCAGATGATAGAGGAAGAAGAAGAAGCACCCACCCCAGAGCCTAAGGCTTTCACAAGGCAGGACTTGATAAGAGGTTTTGCAGAGTTGCAGCAAGCGTTGTCAACTTTTGAGGCTCAGGATTCCCAACTTGGACAGGTTTCACTAGGGTTTCCAGAGGCGTCATGGATTTGATGCAGTGTTACAAGGAGATCTAGGATGAAAAGAGGTCGCTCTCTGTTCAGACTAACCTGGAGCAGTATTTTAAGAAGGTAGAGAGGCCTGCAGGAGATCCTGTACCCTCTACCTCAGCTGCCTCTGCTAATCCAGACTCGCCTGCCCCACAATCTCCAGCACCTTCTGAATGTTCTGCTAACCCAGACTCACCTGCCCCAGTATCTCCAGCACCTTCTGTAGGTTCTGCCTCACCTAAAGGACTCACCTGCCCCAACATCTCCAGTAGTATGTTCTGCCTCACCTCAAGAATCACCTGCTCAGCATCTCCAGCAACTTCTGGAGGTTCTTTTTCTCTTCACTAACCTCCCCCAGTCTCTCCAAGCACCGCAGCTTCCTCTCCAGTGTGCAACCCAATCAAACTAATAAAGGTAAGGAATTGTTCTCTCGTTGTTATTGATAGGTATTTACATAAATCATGTGGTATTTTTCAATGTTCCGACTACGCTGAAAATCGTGTTATGACGCATCGTAAGAACGGATCAACGTCGTAACTCGAGGACCCCCTGTATATATATGTATATAAAATGTTTATTGCCCCTCTTGTCTACCCAGAATTTGTTCATTTTAGTTAGTTCTAAAAGAGCTGCCATTTTCTCTCTAAATCAGCTGATTTTGGAAGAGAAACACGAGTTATGCCGGGAAAGGCATTTCTGTTTAGACTGGAGCTTAGGGTAAGACAGGCAGGTCACAGGATTAGCTAGGCCTCAATATGGGCTATAAGGATTCCTACCATGAGACCTCTTTCCCTTCCAAATTTGCTGGCTGTGTTTTTCGCACTTTTCCAGACAATGCCGGAGGCTAAGTGTGAAACCCAGATGATTAAAAAACATCCAGCCTCATTCTCAGTCGAAGCTAGGACCTACAGCAAGGCAGACGTGCCTCCTCCTCTGACAGGAAGTCAGCCCTTTGTCCAAACACGCTGGTGGGACCATCTTCACATATTCCAACACATGTTCAAGCCTCAAGGATTTAAGGTATGTCTAGAAAGTGCAAAACTCCAACCAGCTCTGTTTCTCCAAGACGACTTGCTAATTTCATTTCCAAATTTCCTTTGTATCACTTTTACATCAAAATCTCTCTGTCCTCATCGGGCCATGTGCTTCCCTTTGTGACTTGTTTAAAGCTTAAGTCTTCATGAAATATCTCCTTTAAACACTAGATAAAGTTGAATAACTGTAACTTTGGTGCAAGAAGTCTCTTTTTTTTCTTCATTCTATGCTGTGTCTAATCTGGGAACTATTCCAGATCTATGCACGAGTCACGTGTCCCAGTCTCCCCCGCAAGCAAGTGCTACCGTAACGCAAGATAATATGAATAATTTTGAAAGCCAGCATTTACGTTAATCTGAGTTTAGCCAGCTCTCCCCTTGTGAGAGATAAGAGTGGTCAACGTGCGACCCAGTTGCTTTGCCTTTCAACTGTCTTGTAAATAAATGTAATGTAGATTAATCTGCTGGTTTTTAATGGCGACCTTTCTCTAGAGTAAATTAATCCACTAAATCCTTTTAGGGTAAGTTTCAAGCAATTTTCTTCTGCATGTTCCCTCAAATATTTTCCGTGTACGTATTTTGGGACACTATGAGGCCGGCTATGACGTAAAAATATATATATATATTAGTTAGTTATATATAGACATAAAATTCTGAACAAGGTAGTAAGGCAGTAACTACTATGTGTTTGTGAGCTCTTGATGACTAGCCGTTAGTCACAATTTTCATGGTGGCTCTTTCTTATATTACATTGAATGAATATATTTACAGTCACCTCTCAATTAACACGAAGGTTACGATCCTGGAGAGGGCGCATTATTTGAAAACATGTTATTTAAACGTATTCACATAAGAAATAAGAGTAATAAGGGGGGGTGGGGGGAACGTTCATGGACTTGGAAACTTTGTACTGCATCTTTCGTTTTATCAATAAATAAACAAAGTCTTTTGCTTTATTAATAAATACAGTACACAGTATTTCACTTTATAATATAATAAGTACATACAGTGCATTGTACTATGTCTTTTATGTTGATGGCTGTCGTCTGCAGCGCATGCCACCCTGCGCCTTGGCTGACCCTTCTCACCCCCTTGCTCGTCTTCTTGTTCCCCACTCTCTTTTCTTCTGATGTTCCTTTTCTCCTGTGGTCTTGGGTTTTTCTTGAAAAATTGCTCCAGCTTGGTCTGTGTTGCCTTCTTTTTCCTGTTCTCTAGCATCACGATGTAGCAATTTAAATTACCCATTACCTTTCTTGCTACAGTTGCACTTCTCATTATGTCAGAATCATTCGCCTGCAGGATGTCAATTCCTTCCCAAATTCTCTGCATTGCATCGTGGAAGTGCTTCACTGTCAACA
>NC_087206.1:37382146-37385747 GCF_015104395.2 Macrobrachium nipponense
ATTGTGAAGCAGTGAGTGTTACAAAATGTGTTTTTTTTTAATAATTTTGTGTGTTATGGGATTGGTTTAGGATACCACATTTTTTTTCCCTATAGTACCAGAAAATGATGTGTTTATTTTTAATGGCGCATGTTTAGAAGAGACGCATTAGTCTTTGTTTAATGCATATATGTGTGGTATGAATGGTTTTCAAACATGCAAAACTGTGCTTGAATTTCATTTTTTCGCTTGGAGACAGATGAGGCGCCCCAGTTGTTCTTAGCGGTCAGCGTAATTTCTGCTGAACCGGCTTTAGAAGGGTATTAGGGTATTGCATGGGGGAGGGTAGTAGTGGTCTGCTTGGGGGGTACTCAAACACTGTTCAGGGGGTGTGTTCTAACACTCAGAGGAGGGTGAAGGCTCATTTTTTTTTTTTTTTTTTTTTTTTTTTTTTTTAGTGGGGGTGAAATTCCTTCCTTTTCCTTCTTTGGTTTGTCGGGGCGGGGCATCGGGACAAGTTTGCCCTTGATAATGTATTTCCAATGCCACAAGACATCAGCTGATAACGATTGGTTGGATGATGTGAGATGCCCGTAGGGTTTTTTTTTTAGAAAGAGATTTTTTTCTTCTTTCTTCGAGTGAAGAGAAAAGGAAATGATATACATATGGATGTTGTTGTAAGTTTTCCTTATGCATTGGAAGGCCACAATTGTAATAATGGGGACACAGTGATTATTTTTTTTAATAGAGATTTGAATTGGTGTTGGAGAGATTACTTTAAAATGGTGCTACGTGGTGATGAGTGGTGATGAATTATGTTGTCAATTGGTGATGCCATTGCTGAATGATGATGATACCCGGGAGTGGTAATGGGGTTGTATTGCCTAGTGGTGAGTGGTGTGATTTTGGTGTGGAAATGGTGGTGTGTACTGGGGAAATGGTGTTGATTTTGGGTGTGGCAATTATGATGAATGCTGTGGAATGGCAATAGTAATGCACTTACTTGAGATATTTGCAGGAGAATTATTACTATGGAGAATTATTATTATTATTACTTGAGATATTTTACGGGAGAGGTACTTAAGTAGAATTATCATTACTTGAGACATATTTTACGAGAGATTTTGTGATATTTCATGGGAGATTATTTTATTAATTATTACAGATAATTATATTATGGAGAATATTACAATGAATTATGGGAGAAGTCTTGTGGGTTATTATATTGAGTTTTTATGATTTTGGAGAATTTGTCAGTAGTTCATGGATGATGAATCTGGCTGAATTTTTGGTGAATTAAGCTAAATTTTTGGTGAATGGGCAAGCATTAGCATTAGTGATGTTTTTATACTAATACTGGTGATTTTTTTATATATATAATATGGGTGTTGTAATGTTATCAGGGGTGTGGTTTTTTTTTGTTTTTTTTTTTTTTTTGATGGATATGGGAGGAACTAACGACACATTTGTTGTTTTTCTTTTTTTATGAGTTCAGCAGAGATGTTTGACATCTACGTGAGTCATGGGGATAGTTAACAGTGCCGTTGATTTTTCTTTTTTTCCTTTTTTGGAAGTTAGCCATCGCTGACAAGTTTTTTTTATCATGGGTGAATTTGAATTTATTTCTTCTCTCCAGTTTGTATGAATTTTTTTTCAGTCTCTCAGTTCGTGACTTTCAGTCATTGTTCGGGAAAGTGTTTGTGTTTTCAGCTGTTTGATGCTACAGAGAGATTTATGGGAGAATTTTTGCATTTTTTTTTTTTTTTAATGCATACGTAATGGCACTACATTTTTTTCTCTGGATATTTGTGTTCCAGAAGTTGTGGGGTTTCTAGCACAATACTTTTGTTGTATTTGTGACAACTTTGCCAGAGATAGGAAACTTGGCTAAGTTTCTAGTGGCTTATGTCGTAATGCATATGGAGAAGTCTTTGCTTAGACACTTGGAGTTTGGAGTTCTGTTATAATAAGTTATGTGGCACATTGGTGATTTTTTTTCTAGAATTTTCTGGACAATTTTATTTGCCGAGTTTTTGCCCTTTTTCAGCAGTTATGCTAACAGGAGAGTTTATAGTTTTTGACTTTAACATTGAGTTATTCTCTGGGGGAGGAATTGGAGGTATAATTATTTTGGAGATATAATATATTTTTGGAGATACATAATATTTTTGGCCATTTGATATTTGCTTATGGTGGTGAGAGCTATGTTCGTTCTATTATTTTGCAGCCATCTTTGTTGCAAATGGAGACACCTTTTTGAGGAGATGTGAGGCAATATTTTTTTAGTGTGTCAGCTGCTTTGAGTGCATTTTTTTGGAGGTGGAGTTACATTTTTGATTATCCTGCATGGAGATATAATATTCTTTTTTGAGACTTGTTTTCATTCCACATGGAGTTATTAGTGAAATAGAGGTAAGTATTTTTTATTTGCCAAAATAGAGGAGAACATTTTTTATATCTGGAGTGGTATTAACACGTGGTTATTGGGGAAATAAGAGGGAATATGTGGTGTGGTTAATTAATTAAATGGAGGAAATATTTTTATCACTGGAGTGGTTTTATTATTAATATGGTGTATATATATATATATATATATATATATATATATATATATATATATGTGTATATATATGTGGTGGTGGTTGATCTTTGGCGGGTGACCTTTTTGTGGTTATGATTTTTGAGTTGAATTTCTGGGAGTTTTTTTGAGCCAAAAGAAGAGTTCTGTGGTTCTTTCTTTTTGGTTTCGTGACTAATTGGAAGCAAGTGGCATTACTGCATTGTGGTCCTATGGAGATGTTATTTTTGGAGGCCTATAATGGCTGAATTGCGAGTTTATCGTATTTTTTTTTTTTTTTTTTTTTTTTGTCCCGAATATGGTGATATTTTTTTTTAAATAATTGGGCAATATCATGTGAGAGTTGTCTTCGAGACAATCTTTGAGCAGCTTAGTCATATCCTGGAGATAATTAGTGAAATGTGCTTACTTAGTGTCAGTATAGAACCTTGTTTTGTGAATCATGAGTTTTCTGAATTTGTGAGCCTGACTAGACATTATTATGCTGCAGCTCGAGCACACGTGTCCGCAGGTGGATTTTGACTGACAATACGGTGTGGTGACTTTTCCTCTAGTGGTGATTGCTCAGAGTTTTTGCAATGTCTGGAAATGTTGACAATAGCATTTCATGAAAGTGCACGTGTAAGAGTTTGCTTTCTGGCCATGTCCGGTCGCTTGAATAGTTGCAATGGCAAAATTTGGTAACTATGCACATTGCATTTCTTGGGGGAAAAATGTGGGGTTATGTATGTCATGCATATATTATGTGCTTTGTGATGGGGAAGTTTACGTATGATTATCGTTTTTTTATTATTATTCCTTTTCTTCCTATGAGAGATATAATTGGGATTGAGCTTTAAATAGCATTTTTGTACATGAACTTTCCTGTCAGATATATACTTAGCTATAGTCTCCGACGTTCCCGACAGAATTTCAAATCTCGCAGCACACGCGACAGGTAGGTCAGGTGGTCTACCCTTCCCGCCGCTGGGAGGTGGGTGTATGAACCAATCCCGTTTCCTAATCAGATTTTCTCGGTCCGCTGGGACCGGCAACACCTGTTGT
>NC_087206.1:37386247-37411247 GCF_015104395.2 Macrobrachium nipponense
ACAACAGGTGTTGCCGGTCCCAGCGACTGAGAAAATCTGATTAGAAAACGGGATTGGTTCATACACCACCTCCCAGCGGCGGGGGGGAAGGGTAGACCACCTGACCTACCTGTCGCGTGTGCCGCGAGATTGAAATTCTGTCGGGAACGTCGGAGACTATAGCTAAGTATATATCTGACAGGAAAGTTCATGTACAAAAATGCTATTTAAAGCTCAATCCCCAATTACATCTCTCGTAGGAAAAGGAAAAAAAAATAAAAATAATAAAAAAAGATAATCATACGTAAACTTCCCCATCACAAAGCACATAATATATGCATGATATACATAACCCCGCATTTTCCCCAAGAAATGCAATGTGCATAGTTACCAAATTTTTGCCATTGCAACTATTCAAGCGACCGGACACGGCCAGAAAGCAAACTCTTACACGTGCACTTTCATGAAATGCTATTGTCAACATTTCCAGACATTGCAAAAACTCTGAGTAATCACCACTAGAGGAAAAGTCACCACACCGTATTGTCAGTCAAAATCCACCTGCGGACACGTGTGCTCGAGCTGCAGCATAATAATGTCTAGTCAGGCTCACAAATTCAGAAACTCATGATTCTCAAAAAAAGGTTCTATACTGACACTAAGTAAGCACATTTCACTAAATTATCTCCAGGATATGACTAAGCTGCTCAAAGATTGTCTCGAAGACAACTCTCACATGATATTGCCCAATTATTTTTAAAAAAATATCACCTATTCGGGACAAAAAAAAAAAAAAAACTACGATAAACTCACAATTCAGCCATTATAGGCCTCCAAAAATAACGTCTCCATAGGACCACAATGCAGTAATGCCACTCGCTTCCAATTAGTCACGAAACCAAAAAGAAAGAACCACAGAACTCTTCTTTTGGCTCAAAAAAACTCCCAGAAATTACCCTCAAAAATCATAACCACAAAAAAGGTCACCCGTCAAAGATTAATTCCACATATATACATATATATATATATATATATATATATATATATATATATATATATATATATATATATATATATATATATATCACCATATTAATAATAAAACACTCCAGTGATAAAAATATTTCCTCCATTTAATTAATAACCACACCACACCATATTCCCTCTTATTTCCCCAATAACCACGTGTTAATAAAACCACCACTCCAGCAATAAAAAATGTTCACCTCTATTTTGGCAAATAAAAAAATACTTACCTCTATTTCACTAATAACTCCATGTGGAATGAAACAAGTCTCAAAAAAGAATATTATATCTCCATGCAGGATAATCAAAAATGTAACTCCACCTCCAAAAAAATGCACTCAAAGCAGCTGACACACTAAAAAAATATTGCCTCACATCTCCTCAAAAAGGTGTCTCCATTTGCAACAAAGATGGCTGCAAAATAATTGAACTAAACATAGCTCTCTCCACCATAAGCAAATATCAAATGGCCAAAAATATTATATGTATCTCCAATATATTATATCTCAAATTATATCTCCAAAATAATATACCTCCAATTCTCCCGAGAATAACTCAATGTTAAAGTCAAAAACTATAAACTCTCCTGTTAGCATAACTGCTGAAAAAGGGCAAAAACTCGGCAAATAAAATTGTCCAGAAAATTCTAAAAAAAAATCACCAATGTGCCACATAACTTATTATAACAGAACTCCAAACTCCAAGTGTCTAAGCAAAGACTTCTCCATATGCATTACGACATAAGCCACTAGAAACTTAGCCAAGTTTCCTATCTCTGGCAAAGTTGTCACAAATACAACAAAGGTATTGTGCAAGAAACCCCACAACTTCTGGAACACAAATATCCAGAGAAAAAAATGTAGTGCCATTACGTATGCATTAAAAAAAAATGCAAAAATTCTCCCATAAATCTCTCTGTAGCATCAAACAGCTGAAAACACAAACACTTTCCCGAACAATGACTGAAAGTCACGAACTGAGAGACTGAAAAAAAATTCATACAAACTGGAGAGAAGAAATAAATTCAAATTCACCCATGATAAAAAAAACTTGTCAGCGATGGCTAACTTCCAAAAAAGGAAAAAAAGAAAAATCAACGGCACTGTTAACTATCCCCATGACTCACGTAGATGTCAAACAATTCTCTGCTGAACTCATAAAAAAAGAAAAACAACAAATGTGTCGTTAGTTCCTCCCATATCCATCAAAAAAAAAAAAAAAAAAAAAAAAACACCACCCCTGATAACATTACAACACCCATATTAGTATATAAAAAAATCACCAGTATTAGTATAAAAACATCACTAATGCTAATGCTTGCCCATTCACCAAAAATTTAGCTTAATTCACCAAAAATTCAGCCAGATTCATCATCCATGAACTACTGACAAATTCTCCAAAATCATAAAAACTCAATAAATAATTAACCACAAGACTTCTCCCATAATTCATTGTAATAATTCTCCATAATATAATTATCTGTAATAATTATAAAATAATCTCCCATGAAATATCACAAATCTCTCGTAAAATATGTCTCAAGTAATGATAATTCTACTGAAGTACCTCTCCCGTAAAATATCTCAAGTAATAATAATAATTCTCCATAGTAATAATTCTCCTGCAAATATCTCAAGTAAGTGCATTACTATTGCCATTCCACAGCATTCATCATAATTGCCACACCCAAAATCAACACCATTTCCCCAGTACACACCACCATTTCCACACCAAAAATCAACACCACTCACCACTAGGCACTACAACCCCATTACCACTCCCGGGTATCATCATCATTCAGCAATGGCATCACCAATTGACAACATAATTCATCACCACTCATAACCACGTAGCACCATTTTAAAGTAATCTCTCCAACACCAATCAAATCTCTATTAAAAAAAATAATCACTGTGTCCCCATTATAATTGTGCCTTCCAAAGCATAAGGAAAACTTACACAACATCCCATATGTATATAATTTCCTTTTCTCTTCACTCAAGAGAAAGAAAATCTCTTTCTAAAAAATAAACCCTACGGGCATCTCACATCATCAACCAATCGTTATCAGCTGATGTCTTGTGGCATTGGAAATACATTATCAAGGGCAAACTCGATCCCAATGCCCCGACACAAAGAAGAAAAAGGAAGGAATTCACCCCCACTAAAAAAAAAAAAAAAAAAAAAAAAAAAAAAAGCTTCACCCTCCTCTGAGTGTTAGAACACACCCCCTGAACAGTGTTTGAGTACCCCCCAAGGCAGACCACTACTACCCTCCCCTTGCAATACCCTAATACCCTTCTAAGCCGGTTCAGCAGAAATTACGCTGACCGCGTAAGAACAACTGGGCGCTCTCTGTCTCCAAGCGAAAAAATGCAATTCAAGCACAGTTTTGCATGTATGAAAACCATTCATACACACACATATGCATTAAACAAAGACTAATGCGTCTCTTCTAAACATGCGCCATTAAAAATAAACACAGCATTTTCTGGTACTATAAGAAAAAAAAATGTGGTATCCTAAACCAATCCCATAACACACAAAATTATTAAAAAAAAACACATTTTGTAACACTCACTGCTTCACAATGAGAGAAAACCCTGAAATCTGCTCAATTATAAACACGCGAATCTCGTCGGCACGACGCAAACGTGCTCGGCGAGAAAAGAAGGCACTTGATGATTTCACACACAAAACTCGGACTGACGTCCAACTCCCTCGAGAGGGGCGGGGGGGGGTGGCATCTTGCGCTGGGCAAAATTGATGACTCTAGTAGGATTGCCCCGTCTCATTACCACAGTTAACGGACGGACATTTCTCATTCCCTCTCACTTAGCAACTGAAATTTAACAATTTAACAATTTCCCACAATCTCACAAAAGGCTTTGTCGTTCGAACACCGCTGCCCACTAACTATTACCAGCGAAGGTTGTCGCCCCGTCTTTCGCAGTTTAGCGTCGTAAGCGACGTAAACAAACGCGAACTAGTTTCGGGCGCACGGCGGAAGAATACGCTTTGTGGGGGAGAGGACGGCGTCGCTTCGCTATGCTCATTCCTCGCCCATACGCCATTTTGGTTGTTTACGCTGCCTCTCTCTCCCTCGTGTTGTATAGTTTTTTTAACTTTTTGCTCTTTGTTATGGCTCCCAAGCGCAAGGCGGACTCTTCTGATGGTAGTGCATCGAAGAAAAGAAAGGCCATCACCATGGAAATTAAAGTGGACATTGTAAAGCGATCTGAGAAGGGAGAAACGCCAACAAACATTGGCCGCTCGCTTGGTCTTAGTCGTTCGACTGTTGCTACCATTATCAAAGATAAAGAGCGCATCGTTGAACATGTGAAAGGATCTGCTCCTATGAAAGCGACAGTGATAACAAGCAGCGTAGTGGTTTACTAATAGTTGAAATGGAAAGGTTATTGGTGCTTTGGTTGGAAGACCAAAATCAACGGCGTATCCCAGTCAGCCTTATGGTGATTCAGGAGAAGGCGAAAAGATTGTTTGAAGCGTTGAAAAAAGAAAAGGGGGAGGGAAGTGAAAGTGAAAGAGTTTGTGGCTAGTAGGGGTTGGTTTATGCGATTTAAGGCTCGAGCCAATTACAATTACCTTAAAGTGCAAGGTGAAGCTGCTAGTGGGGATGAGAAAGCAGCGAGTGAATTTCCTAAAGCGTTGTCTGAGATAATTAAGGAGGGGGGTTATTCTGCCTCAGCAAGTGTTAAACATGGATGAGACAGGTTCTTTTTCTCTTCACTAACCTCCCCCAGTCTCTCCAGCACCGCAGCTTCCTCTCCAGTGTGCAAGCCAACCAAATCAATAAAGGTAAGGAATTGTTCTCTCTTTGTTATTGATATGTATTTATATTAAATCATGTGGTATTTTTTAATGTTCCGACTTACGCTGAAAATCGTGTTACGACGCATCTTAAGAACGGATCAATGTCGTAACTTGAGGACCCCCTGTATATGTGTATATATATATATATATATATATATATATATATATATATATATGTGTGTGTGTGTGTGTGTGTGTGTGTGTGTGTGTATGTATGATGTATGGTATGTATGTAGTATGTTAGTATGTATGTATGTGTATGTATATGTATATATATATATATATATATATATATATATATATATATATATATATATATATATACTATATATATATACAGGCAGTCCCCGGGTTACAACGGGGGTTCCGTTCTTGAGACGCATTATAAGCCGAAAATCGTCGTAAGCCGGAAAATCATCAAAAATCCTAAAAAAAACCTTACTTTTAATGCTTTGGGTGCATTGAAAACTATGTAAACTTCATTCTTATGGCATTTTTCATAAATAAAACCTTCAAATATTGATTATTTTGCATTTTTGGTGTCATATTTCATCAGCCAGATGAGCGTTGTAGGCGTTGTAACCCCGGAACATGCGTTGTAACCCTGGAAATAATGTCTGATGAATATAATTGAGGGCCCCAGAACCAGAAAGTCGGATATGCCACTTCCACAGATTTGGAGTTATGCATACTGGTAGATTTGGCAACCTTTTCTCTGTGTATTTGAGGCATTTCTAGGCCATTCCACCATTTACATACGGTCGAAATTCCTACTGGGACAGTCGGAATTATCGATTTTAGCTACAGGAAAGAACATGACTTCGAGCGGTGCTGGCAGCCGCTCGGACGCTTCATGAGGACCAGATAGACGCATATCACTAGCGCTGATTAAGCCAATGAGAGCGCGCGTCACTTCGCGGGTAGCGAATTCTAGGCCAATGAGCGTTTTTCCCCATAAGGCGCGTGTAAGCATCGACCAATCACCGCGCAGCTTACAATCTCCCGCCAATGTTTACATCTCACTTCAGTGATCATAGCGGGAGATTTAATTTACGATTATCCGTTGTGTTGTGCTGTTATTATTTTTGTCTAAATTACTCTTTATTTGAGTACATTATGTCTTCCTCTGGCAGTGATAGTGAGCATAGTGATGTCGTGCAACAGCCAAGAGGAAGAAAGAGGCAAAGGAATGTCTCGGCCTGGAAAAAATAGTGTCAAGATGCTTCATGATGCTGGCCAAGAATACGTGTCTCGGTTTACTGGGAAAACTGTTCCTGCTCGTAGCGTAGGCCAACCGTGTCGTGATGGATGTTTTAGCAGGCTTGGTAGACCTGTAGTGGACGAATTATTCGCTGGTTTTTATGGCCTTGGAGAGTATGATAAGCAAACTGCTTACATTCAATCGCTGGTTACGACCCACCCAGTGAAAAGGCGTCGTGTTGAGCTTGGAGAGGAGCCCCCTCGTAAAAGGCAAACGCATGCCTATTCTGTCGAGTATAACAATGTGTCGCATACAGTGTGTAAGCAAGGTTTTCTGTCAATTTTTGGCATTAGTGAGAGGCGTGTGAGTACCGCATTGAAAAAGAAAACAATAGTAGGTACACCGATTAGTGATTTACGTGGTAAGCATATCCCAGCTAACAAACTAAGTGATTGAGTTCATGTTTTGATTAAAAAACATGTTGACAGTGTGCCGATGGTTTCGTCTCATTATACGAGAGCGAAATCAGCTGATCGCCAGTATTTTAGTACGGAGTTGACCTTCACTATTTTATACCAAATGTATCGTAAGTGGATGACTGAAAATTATCCAGATGATGAAAAGGTGAAGGAAAGTTTTTACCGTACAGCTGTCTCTGAAAAGTTTAATGTCGGTTTTGCACCTGTGAAAACTGACTCTTGCAACAGGTGCGATCTCTTTAAGAGTAAGGTCAAGACTTTGAGAGATAGTAATGCTAGTGAGGAAGCTATCTATGCTCTTGAAAAGCTGCATGATGAGCATTATAACCTTGCAAGAGAGGGCCAGAAGTTTATTTCAGACTTTAAGGGGGGGCCCTTTGACAATGATGACACCTTGGCACTCTGTTTTGATTTGCAACAGACACTTCCCACCCCTAAGCTGGCTCATGGTGCTGCTTACTATTTACGTAAGTTATGGACTTATAACTTTTGTGTGACGAACATGAAAACTGATGTCTCCACAATGTTTGTCTGGGACGAAGTGACAGCTGAAAAGGGGAGTTGTGAGATTGCAAGTTGTCTTCTCAGGTATTTGGATCTGCATCACAACGCAGATGAACAGACTGAGTTGTTTCTCCTGTCGGATAACTGTTCAGGGCAAAATAAAAATATTAATGTGTCCCTCTTACTGCTGAAGCTGATTCATGAAAAGAAATTTTTCAGTATTCAGCATCATTACCTTGTGCCTGGGCACTCGTACATGCCTTGCGATAGGCATTTTGGAAATATTGAACAGAAGTTGCGCAAGTATGCAACAATCGAGACGAGAGACGATTATGTTGATCTTATCAAGGAGGCCACCCATAAAGGCTTTGAAGTTGTTGTGATGCAAAGAGAGGATATTCTCAACTTTTCTGCTCTGCAGCGCCACATCACCAAAAGAACCCCCACAGGCACAACCTTCAGCGACTCCAGGATCGTGAAATACGACATTAGCTACAAGGAGGGTTATCAGGTCAAGGACACCTACAGTAGTGACAAGCCCTTCGTGCAAGTGCGATTGCAGAAGGGCAAGCAGTGCTTCAGCCGTGATCTTTTTGATCTTAGTAAAGTGGCATTAACCCCCAAGTTCGATGGCCCTATTAAGATAAAGGCTCTCAAACTTAAAGATTTAAAGGCGCTCCTTCAGTATGTCAGTGATGGTGCAAAGACTCTGTATTTTAATCCCATTCTTGCTGATCAGGAAGCCTTGCTAGCCCAGGGAGTGGGGGAGAGAGAACCAGATAGGGCTATTGAAGAAGAAGTAGACATGGATCTGGAGGATAATGTTTTTGATTATGTTGATTAGTGCCCTCCCCCTCCCCACCTTATCTTCAAGTTCTTTAGCGGATGTACAGTAATTTTTATGGTTGAGTACAGATTTAATAACATTTTTTTTTGTCATTATTAAATAGTAATAACTAGTAAGTTAAGTAGTAGTAGAGTAGTAGTAGATAGTGGATGAGGGTCACAGCGGTGGAGCGATGTTTGGAGCTAACAGACTGCAATCTGATCGAGTTAAGTCCCCTTCACATTGCAGCTTCTATTAAAGGATGGGGGCCCTAGTAGTAGTAGTAGTAGTAAAAAAAAATTATTATGATAATATTATTATTGTGTATTATTAATGGTTAAACATCAGGGTGATTCAAGGTTATCATCGTCAACATCATTATTACAACCATCATAATATTATTTCTATCATTATTATCATTATTATTATTATTATTATTCATCATTATTATTATGACAAATAGTATTACTATTCTATTATAGTATTTTCTTGTGATTGATTATAAGTATCGATGTATTATGATGATGAAAGGTTATCATCATCAGTGTCATTATTAGTACTAATATTATTGTACTATCATCATTATTATTATTACTATTATTATCATCATTATCATTATTATTATTATTATTATTATTATTATTATTCCATTGTTATTATTATTACTATTATTATTATCATTATTATCATTAGCAATACTCGGTTTCTTATCACAAAAATGTATCGTCTTTTCAGCACACTATTATTACTTATCAATATTATTATTAATAGTATTATTATCATTATTATTACCAGTATTATTACTATTACTCTTATTAATATCATCATCATTATTACAACGATAATTGATAACACTTTATTATCGTTTAACACATTCAATTATGGTTTAAGTGCTTGTTATGACTCAAATATTTAAAAAAAAATGTGAGTTTGGCAGACATTTTGAATGCTAGCGCGCAAGCGCACCCAACAATTTTTTTCAAAATTTTCACAAAAAACTTATAAAGAGTATAGCTTTCATATGAAACTAAGTTTAAATCGATATCTTTCTTAGAAGCAGAGTAATGAATGATAAACTTTGAGGCCAATTTACTCATTTTTTAAAAAGTGGCATATACGACTCTCTGGTTCTGAGGCCCTCAATTGAGAAGCGTCGTAACCTCGGAACGTCGTAAGCTGAGACTGTCGTAACCCAAGGACGCCTGTGTGTGTGTGTGTGTGTGTATATATATATATATATATATATATATATATATATATATATATATATATATATATATATATATATATAAATAATATATGTGTGTGATATATATATATATATATATATATATATATATAGATATATATATAATATATATATATGATATATGTATATATATATAGATATATATATATATATATATATATATATATATATATATATATATATATATATATGTATATATGTATATGTATATATATATATATATATATATATATCTATATATATATATATCTATATATACACATATACATCATATATAGTATGCTTAAAAAATCACAGTAGATGCACGTGACTTCATAAATTATATGATGTATGATATATATATATATATATATATATATATATATATATATATATATATATATATATATATATATATATATATATATATATATATACACATTCACATATACACATATACCCATACACAAACACACATGTATATGTATATTCACGTTTGTAGATCGCCTCATCTCCCCAGTTCAGCAAATCAATTAATTGCTAGAAGAGCAGCCATTTTTTCTCCTAACATCAGCTGACTTTAGGAGGGAAAACTCAGGCCAGACATAGGCATGTCCGGATAGTCGTAATAGCAGAGGAATAAAAACTCGTTACGCATTAGGGACATATCCCTAGGGTGTGTAGCTAGCTAGGTACTTCTTAGGCCTACTCATAAGATCCCTTGTCCTGTGAACCTTCCTCTGGCCGTATGTCTGTTTCCAGGATGACCTGCCAACAGGGGGGGGAGAAGCTGCCCCAATGCCTAGGATTCGCACCTGAATCCATTCACAGTTCAGCCCAGTCCTTGAACTCAAGACAGACATCCGAGCCAGCCTGCCCATAGGCCTGACAACAGCGTTAACTGGCGCGCCCCAAACTCGGACGAAGCAGACGCCATCCTTTCCAAAGTTCCTCTCCATAAGGCACCCAGGTACGTCTTGAGTTATAGTCATATAGCCAGTTCTTTTCCTCCGAGTCAAATAAATCTCTCACATTTTTCAATTCAAATTCCTACTTCTCCAATGAACCCTCCTTTGTTCCCTTTCTGCCTAGCAGCCACATGCTACCTTTTGTGATCGTCCCAGATAAAGTCTTTAGTGAGCATTTCATTTAAGAACTAGAGTTCCTCCCCTTGTGTGTGATTAAATATAAACACCCTCCATGGTGCATTTAGCTGAAATTTGTGCAAGAAGTCTTTATTTTATGTTGTGTTTAATCTGGGAACTCATTTCCAGATTGACCCTGCTGAGTCCATGCTCTGCGTCTCCTCACCAGTGCTTTCTTACCACTAGAAATTACTAATTTGGAAACCGGCATTGCAGTAGTATTTGATTTTGGCCATAGTTTTCATATTGGGAATGATAAGTGTTCCAGACGGTACACAGCCTCTGCCCACATGGCTATATGCACTGCCTTTATCTAAGGCCATTCAATATTGCTTGTAAATAAATGTAAATTAGAGTAATCAGCTGAGTTTTCAATGGATACCTTGACCCTTCCTTTTACTATTATCTAAGGTAAGTCATAAGCCCTCCATTTTCCCAATTTCCCTTTTTTTTCCCCTTACGTTTCAGGCATAAGGCTACCCATACGTAAAAGTGGCTGACCATTGCCTAGGATCAAACCCGGGGCTGTTTAAAAGCTTGTAAGTTGCGTTATCCCCTTGAAAAACAAATTGTAAATGACTTTTAAAAGGCGTAATTCGTAAAAAAGGCATTCATGAATGCGCAAGGGGAGACGCACGACTCAGACGGTAAGGTATATCATCCATTTAATATTATTTTTCTTATCACCATTGTTAGCTTTAAGTTACGTTAAGTAGTTATTTTAGAAGTGTTTAAAATAAGACTGTGTTTCTCTAAGTTAAGAGATATTATTGTGTAACGGTTCAGCCTGTAGCTCGCGCACACGTGTGTGTGTGTGTGTATGTGTTAGATAGATGCCAGACAGTACTAGTTAGAACTAGTAAGTGCTTTGCCAGGGAAGACCCCCGACTTGCAACTTCTACAAGAAGGTGGGTCACCTCGCAGCAGAGTGCCGCCAACCACCAGCCTCCTCAGAACCCTCCAACACGAACGAATGGTACCACCTCCTCCTCTCAAGACCAGTCAGACACCATACGGAGACCAGCCCAGCAGAGGGGCTCCTGCAAAGCCTGTGGGGCTACAGGGCACTACTCCGCTGGATATCCCAGGTGCCCAAAGCATGTGCCTTCAACCAGGCACGTCCACCTGATCAGTGCCACAACCCTCTCAGCCATTATGCCAGTCTAGGTCTCACCCTGAGTGGGTGTGGACCACTTCAGTCACAGTGGCACCCCTGGATGGCTCTACCCTACCAGTGACCCTGCCGGTTACGGTAGATACTGGCTCCAATCTGTGTCTCATAGACCGGGACCAAGTGCCAGCCAGTGCCATTGCCAACAAGCACACCAGGTGGGCAATAACTTGGATCGAAGGACAGTTCAAGACTGTTCCCACAGTCGTCCTGCAGGTCACCACTCCTTGGTGCACCAAACCTCACTGCCTGGGCATGGTGAGTACAATTAGGCATGGAGTAGGTTTCCTATTGGGACGGGACCTCCTCTGGGGATGTCCCTCACCTACACCTCTCAAGGGCCAAGCTACCTCCATCACAGAGGGCTCCACTACCTCAATGCCACCAAACAGGGACACTGCTCTTTGGGCAGGCGTACCCCTGTCCGCACTACCTTCCACTCACCCACCTGGTCAATGGCAGGGGCAATCCGTGTCCATTCGAAGGCCCAGGTCTCCGGCCTCAAGCGAGACCCACTACAAAAAGTCACCTCCCTCACCACAAAGGGAGCTCGACCCTTCACAGTACCGTTGCAAAACCTGCAACCAAATAGGGCACTCCACAAATTGGCCTAGGTGCCCTAGCAAGCTACGCACAGCAGACACAAGGCTTAGCCTTCCAAAAGAGAGAAGACACCCTGTCTCTGATCACTCCGGGCACACTGAGAGGTATGGCACCTTCAGTACCCGTCACAGGCCCATCTGACTTAAACCCTCTGCCAGTCCCACTTGGCAGCACTGACCAGTGCCATGTTCCATCCAGCCTGGATGTAGAGCCACCACAACCACTGACCTCTGCGCCTGGCCCCGAGCTAGTGCAGGTGCCCGAAACTAACTTAATCAAGAATACTCCTACAGATCCTCCAACAGGCATGGAGCTTAATGCATCCCATTGCCCAGTTCCAATTCACGCTTCTGCTTCAACATCACCTCTGTCGGCCAAGGATGAACCTCCGGCAGACCTCACCTTCACACCTTCTCCGGATGACCAGGACTTGCCCGACCAGGAGTCAGCCTGGAGTCTTACCCTTATAACGGCTGTCGCAGCAGCTGAAGTGAGGGCCTCCCCTGCAGGAAGTTCCACCTCTACGACGGTTACTGCAGATGCCAAAGTAGGGTGTTCACTTGTAGTCCATAGGGCTACCACTGCCTCTGCTCCTGATGGCGTTTCTGGCCTTTCCCAAGAGTCGGTGCTTCCGTCCACTCCTGGGACTGGTGTAGCCAGGCCCTGGAGGAATAAGAAGAGGAATAAGAAGGAACGCAAATTCACACACTAACCAAAGAGCCACATGCTCTCCTTGGCACCTATGCCCTAGGTACAGTGTCACATTTATTTGCAGAGCGATCCTGGCACCTACCCAGAGAAGGTAGCCAGCCTGATCTCTGCCAGTAAACTAACTCTCTAACCCCCTAGAACTTGTATTACTAACCCTCACTTAAATATCATAATTACCTCATTAAAATTCCATCCTGGTACACTACTGTAAACAACTCATCACCATCACTCATCATTACCTCATCTTATGTATTTTAACAATTCAGGTCAATAAACCTCTGGCTGTGCGTACCACATTCTGGAATGACTGCGTCGCTAATTAATTGTAATGAGTAGGTTAGGCTAAGTAATTTAGTACCAGGGCATTAGGGTAGTAGCAAGTAGAATTTTCAAAGTAACCTTACATAGGGGTAGAGTAGCCTGTCGTCACAGACGACCAGTAGTTCTCACTTAGGCTAGACTACATTAACTCAGTAAGTTAGTACACTTAGCATCTCCACCTATAAGTTAGGTAGGCCATTGTAGTTAGCCGTATCACTGCTAAAATCTCAGTTAGAGCAAAACTGTTTAGTCGAGGCGATCGACTTATTTGGCTGAGGACTTCACGCCCAAAAGGGAGTGAATACCTTCTTAACAGGGGGAGCTTTTACATTTGTAGATCTCCTCGTCTCCCCAGTTTAGCAAATCAATTAATTGCAGCCACATGCTACCTTTTGTGATCGCCCCAGATAAACAAAGTCTTCAGTGAGCATTTCATTTAAGCACTAGAGTTCCTCTCCTTGTGTGTGATTAAAGATAAACACCCTCCATGGTGCATTTAGCTGAAATTTGTGCAAGAAGTCTTTACTTTATGTTGTGTTTAATCTGGGAACTCATTTCCAGATTGATCCTGCTGAGTCCATGCTCTGCGTCTCCTCACCAGTGCTTTCTTACCACTAGATATTACTATTTGGAAACCAGCATTGCAGTAGTATTTGATTTTGGCCATAGTTTTCATATTGGGAATGATAAGTGTTCCAGACGGTACACAGCCTCTGCCCACGTGGCTATATGCATTGCCTTCATCTCAAGCCATTCAATATTGCTTGTAAATAAATGTAAATTAGAGTAATCAGCTGAGTTTTCAATAGCGACCTTGACCCTTCCTTTTACAATTATCTAAGGTAAGTCATAAGCCCTCCATTTTCCCAATCTCCCTCTTCCCCCCCCCCCCCCCCTTACGATTTGGGCATAAGGCTACCATATCGTAATATATATATGTATGTATATATATATATATATATATATATATATATATATATATATATATATATATAATATATAATATATATATATAATATATATATGATATGATATATGATATATATATATATATATATATATATATATATATATATATATATATATATATATATATATATATATATATATATATATATATAAGGTACTTCTGCATTTGGTGTTTCCCCTCTCACGCAAATGCAGAAGACTGTCCATTTACCCCACATCCTGAGTGCAGAACTGTCAAGTCCTTCTAGGATGTGTCCCTCCCTCGATCCTCTTCCTTCAGAAGAGCCTCGACAGAACCCCTATGACTTTCCTGAACCACTCAAGCATATGACCTCTCAGGCCCTAGGACCATGCCAGGAACGCAAACGCTCGTGGCTGAATCGCGAGGAGATTCCTACCCAGGGTTCCCCCGGGTCACCTGACCCCTCTCGATGTTTCCCGAGGAAGTTTAAGGGACAGGTTAGGAAGATCAGATGCCACGGTTTCGCCCTGGCTAGCAGAAACTAACTGAAAGAGCGGGCTGCGATCAATCAACAACCTGTGGTGGTGAACGAATTGCAGGTCCAGAAGAGGGCTACCGCTCCAGAGAGGTGCTCCCCCAAGGAGCGGAATGACGCTCTCGTGCGGCAGGAGAAACACTAGCCAACACTGGGACTGGTCGATCACGCGAACATGACCATGAGCTGGATGGAGAGTAGAGCTCACCTGACTGACGAGAGTGAGTAGCACCTTCACAACGCGTCCCAGTCCTCGGAGAGGTCGAAACCTCTGGCAAGGACCGAAAAGCCAACTTCTTACCAGACGGTCACATTAACCCTGGAACCGAGCTATTGTTGCGTGAGCGATCACTGGTAAGGCATGAGTCATCTGAGTGACTCACCCTTCCCTCCACACCGTGCCTGAGTCGTGAGTGTGAGCAGACTCAGCGTCACCAACTCTCACTGCACCCACGTCGGTAGACTTGCGTGCACTTGGAGAAACTAGTGAATGCGAATCCTAGACAGTACTAGTACTAGAGGCAGAACCCTAGAACTAGAAGTAAGACTAAAGCTTGAGCTCCTACGGCCCCGACTCGCGCAGCCCTGGGGGCGGTGAGACAGCTCCCATTCCTGAAGGAACAGGAGGACCATCAGAAGGTCCACCTGTCTTCCCAGAAAGGGGAAACTGACCCTTAGAAGTCTCCGACTGAGACTTCTTTGGGAGGAGAGACAACATTCTTCTTCCTCGGCAGGGGAACCAGGGAAGATAAAGAGTAGAAGGCAGCAGACAACGACGATGAAGATGAAGACAAGAAGGAAGACGACGACACCCTGAGCTTCTTCTTGGACTTCTTTGCCAGCTTCCTCAGCACGGCGGCCAGATCCCCCATCCAAGGTGCCACAAGAGTAGCTGCAGAAGCAATGGGCTCCAGGACAGCAGGGACAGGAGATGCTGACACCACAACAGAACTCACAAGATCAGGGACTGGTACAGCACCATGCACAGACAGAGACGAAACAGGCTTGAATGCTACTGGAAGGAGGTCCAAGGGAGATGGAACCTTGGGAGGATTCTCATACGTTGTAGGGGGAGACAAGACCACGTAACCTGAGGGAGGAGGAGGCAGGAATTTTTAAAATGATATTGTTATGATACAATAAAGTTTCATACATACTTACCTGGCAGATATATACATAGCTAAGACTCCGTCGTCCATGACAGAAATTCAAATTTTGCGCCGCCACTCGCTAACAGGTAGGTCAGGTGATCTACCGGCCTGCCCTGGGCGGCAGGACTAGGAACCATCCCCGTTTTCTATCATATTTTCTCTCTTCCACCTGTCTCCTGCGGGGAGGCTGGGTGGGCCTTTAATTGTATATATCTGCCACGTAAGTATGTATGAAACTTTATTGTATCATAACAATATCATTTTCATACAATCAACTTACCTGTCAGATATATACATAGCTGATTGGCACCCTTCGGTGGAGGGTAAGAGACAGCTACTATATGGAATAGACAGGTAAACAACATATGTTGTAGGTATAAATAAAACCTTGGTTCCTACCTGATAGGTGGTAGACTTCGTGGGTGTTTTTTGCCCAGTAGTCTGCATCACCTCAAGAAACTTTAGCGAGATATATGATCTATGGCCAAGAGTTCTTGTGGGTCTGCCGATGGGGTCTTATCACTTACTCGGCAGAGCCTAAAAGGACTTTGTCAATGGGTGCTGATCCACTTATATGACAATACACCTTATGAAGGAGCACACAACCAATCCCGACCACCTGATCCTAACCATATGTTAGAACTAAGGATTGTTACGAGTTATCCCGAACTCGTCACAAACAACCGTAACTCAAAACACACTACGCACACATACATAATTTTCTTTTCAAAAAAAAAAAATTCCCATTAACCCAAACTAATTGGATATGACAAGAATTCTCTTACTGAAACAACATAGACGGCCGCCCGTGCGAGCCTAAGTCCTCCATTGTTCGAAGAGACTCTCGACCATATCCAAAAAGAAGAACAGTATATACATTTTAAGGATTTGGTGTCGGCTCCCGTACCCAGAATCGTATCCGCCGATACGAAAGGACCTAGAGAAAAAAAACACTTCTCATATGTCACACGAACGTCTTTCAAGTAATGAGATCAAATAGAAACTGAATTGCATCTCCAAAATGTCGTATCTATGATGTTTTTAAGCGACATATTCTTATAAAAACGAGAGAGACGTCGCTACCGCTCTACTTCATGAGCTTTTATCTCTAGTAGTTGTAACTGTTCGTCAGGACAGACCTATGAGCGTCCGTAATGACGTTTCTTACAAAGAACGCCAGAGCATTCTTGGACATCAGTCTTGTGGGGTCTTTACCGCGCACCAAAGACCTTGTCTAGAGCCTCCCAACTGACGCTTTCTCTGAAGGTAGAACTTCAGCGCTCTAAACAGGGCATAGAGACCTCTCTGCTTCTCTGCCTACGATACTCGACATTCCTTTGACTTCGAATGACTTCAGGCCAGGGATTCGTGGGATTCTCGTTTTTCGCTAAAAACAGGGTCTTGAAACGACGCAAATAGCCAAGTCTCCCTTGAATCCTACTTTGTATCCTGCAGAGCTTGTATTCACTAATTCTCTTTGCCGTAGCTAAAGATAATAGGAATAGGCATTTTCTAGTTATGTCTCTAAACGATGCCAGATGAGGAGGTTCGAATCTATCGATGACAGATATTTGAGGACTACATCCAGTTCAGTTCGGAGGTACTGGTTCCTTAGACTTTGAAGTCTCAAAAGATCTTATGAGATCGTGGAGATCTTTGTTATTGCCAGATCTAATCCTCTGTTCCTGAATACAGCCGAGAGCATACTTCTGTATCCCTTTATTGTGGATACGGCTAGATGAGATTTTACTCTCAGGAATAGCAAGAAATCAGCAATTTCCGCTATAGAGGTAGAGGAGGAGGACAAACTTCTTGGATCTACACCACCTTCTAAATACCACTCCCACTTCGACTGGTATACTTTCGTAGTGGAGGTTCTGCGTGCTCTCGCGATCGCGCTTGCCACTTCGCGAGAAAAGCCTCTCGCTCTGACAAGTCTTTCGATAGTCGAAAGGCAGTCAGAGCGAGAGCGGGGGAGGTTTTGATGGTACCTCAATTGAAGTGTGGTTGTCCTGAGAAGATCCGTCCTTCTGGTAGGGATCTTGGAAAGGTCTACGATCCACTCTACCACCTCCGTGAACCATTCCTGGGCCGGCCAAAAGGGGGCGGGGGTATTAACGTCATCCTCGTCTCCTTTGACGCCACAAACTTTTTCATTACTAACCCCAGGATTTTGAATGGGGGAAAAGCATAAACACTTCTACTCGAGACCAGTTTAGCAGGAAGGCGTCCACCATAAGTGCTCTTGGATCTTCCACGACCGAGCAAAACACTGGGAGCCTTTTTGAAATGAATGTGCGAAGAGATCGACATGAGGAGTTCCCCACAGAGACCAGAGATCGAGACACACTTCCTCGTGTAGTGTCCATTCTGTGTGAAGGACCTGGTTCCTCCTGCTGAGCTGTCCGCCCTCACATTCTTACTCCCTGTACGAATCTTGTCAGCAGGGAGAGTTCCTGTGAGAAGTCCATAGTAATAGATCTCTAGCTGAGCTCGTAAAGGAACGAGGAGTGAGTCCCTCCCTGTTTCCGAATGTATGCAAGTGCGGTGGTGTTGTCCACGTTTACTTGGCAACTACCTTGTTTGACACCAGCGGTTCTAGGCTCTCAAGGCCAGGATGTACGGCGAAGAGCTCTTTGCAGTTTATGTGCCAAGACACCTGTGCTGGTTCCCAGGTGCCTGACACTTCCTCTGAGCCTAATGTCGCTCCCCAACCTCTCTCCGACGCGTCGGAGAACAACACTAGGTCTGGGTTCTGTGTTCTTAGAGAGATCCCTTTGTTCTCTTCCAAGAGGGAGCAACCACCATTGTAGGTGTGACTTTATCTCCACTGGAATGGGAAAAACGTCCGACAGTTGTCCGGTTTTCCAGCTCCAAGACCTCTTGAGGAAGAATTGAAGCGGGACGTACATGTAGTCTTCCTAGAGGGACGAATTGTTGTTGTAGCGAGGAAAGCGTCCCCAGAAGGCTCAACCATTCCCTCGCTGACGTTTGTTGCTTCTCTAAGAAGAGAGAGACTATTCGCAAACCTTTTGCGATTCTCTCTTGCGAAGGAAAAAAAAAACTCGAAAAGACCCCGAGAATTCATCCGAATCCCCAGATCAGATAGAACCTAGGCTTGTCTGGGGGTCAGCTGAGACTTCTCGAGGTTCAGAAGCAATCCCAACGCTTTGATTAAATCGAGAGTTAACTTTAGGCCCTCCAAGCACTGTCTCTCCGATCTGGCGGCTGATGAGCCAGTCGTCCAGTACATAGAGACATTCACTCCTTGAGGTGTGAAGAAACCTCGCCACATTCTTCATCAGGCTTGTGAAGACTGAGGAGCTGTGGACAGGCCGAAACACAAGGCTCTGAACTGAAAGATCCTTCCCCCCGTCATGAAACGGAGGTACTTCTTCGATGAAGGGTGGATCGGGACGTGAAAGTAGGCGTCCTGGAGATCTAAAGACACCATCCAATCTCCCTGATGTAATGACGCCATGACTGATGCAGAAATCTCCATGGAGAACTTCTCCTTCTGAACAAATTTTGTTCAGAGAGCTGACGTCCAGTACTGGTCTCCAGCCTCCCGAGGCTTTCGCCACCAGAAAAAGGCGATTGTTAAAACCCGGGGAGCGTTGATCCCGTACCAATTCTATCGCTCTCTTGTCCCACATTTGCTCCACCATCGATCGAAGAGTATCCCTCAGCACAGGATCCTTGTATTTTGGCTGATAGTTCCCTTGGTATTGACGTTAAGGGAGGAGTGTTCAGGAAAGGGATACGATATCCCTTCCTTAAGATCGCCAAAGCTGACGCGTCTGCATTTATCAGTGTCCAGGCTTCCACAAATCCAGGAGCCTGGCACCTACTGGTGCTGGAGGAGAGAATCTTCATTTTCCTTTCTTAAAGGGACGAAAAGCAGATCTACCTCTCTTCTCCGGAGCCTTCCTCCTTGTGGAAGGTTCTGGAGGTCGGAACACCTCGAAAGGGCTGCACCTTTGTACTGGGTCCTTTTCTTGTCCGATGCAGCAACAGGTCTCTTCTTTCTTGCTGACTGCGTCAGCAGATCCTGAGTTGCCTTCTCAGTTAAAGATGCGCAATGTCCTTTACTAACTGAGAAGGGAACAAAAACAAAAAAAGTCAGATAGAGGCGCATATAGAAGTGCTGCTCTCTGAGCATGTGAGACTGCCTTAGTTAAGTTAAGGCGGCGCCATATACAGTTCTTTTCTTTAAAAGACCTGCTCCAAACAAAGAGGTATTTCAAAGATCCATCTGTACCGCCTTGTCAATACAAGACAATATGCATAAAAGGGCTTCAGGTTCGATTCCTTCCGAATCATGTGCTTTCTTGGACATCACCCAAGGGGACCAATCTAAGAAGTTAAAAACTTCCAATACACGAAAGAGTCCCTTGAGGAGATGATCCAGTTCCGAAATACCCCATGTAATCCGTGCAGAATTGAGACTTGGACGCCTTGAAGCGTCAACCAAAGTCGAAAAATCTGTTTCGGTTGTAGAAGGGAGAGACAATACCCATATTCTCTCCCGTCTGATACCAAACGCCTCTTTTCCCAGCCAATCTTGCTGGAGGCATACAGAAAACTGTCCTTACTAAGTCTTTCTTAGACTTCATCCAAGAGTCTAAGGAATGTAAAGCTCTTTCATCGATATGGTAGGTTTTCATTTTGAGAAAAGACGAAGGCTTCTTCGTCTTAGTACTAGAAAAGAGCGATCGCGGAGAAGGAGGAGACGGCAGGAGTCAATCGTCTCCGTACTCCTCCAGCAGTAGGGTAGTCAAACACCTTATAGTTAGAGAGACCTTCTCTTCCACTATATTCGTCATCCGAGTTTTCCTCTAATCGGGGGATCACATGCTTCTCCGCTCTCCTTTCCGAACGTTCGTCTTCTTGAGGAGACAAACTCCTAATAGGAGAGGGGCTAAGGGAATGATACTCCTCCTCTTTCCCGCTCTAATAGTTTTTGAAGGCGTCATCGGCTTCGGCTTCTCTAGAATCTTAGAAGACGCTTCCCGCCCTTACATGGACGCTTCCCGTTCGGCAAAGCGTCATGGATGACGTCTTTGCTGACGTCTCGATGATGCTTTCGCGCTTGGAAGACGCTCCGCTCTCCAAAGGCGTCCTACTTGGCGTCATAATATTGGACGGAGCGTCATGTCTATGCTCCTTTTCCAATGACGCTTCGCGTCTAAAATACCGTCTTATGCTCTCTGGCGTTACGACACTCTCGTAAGCACCTGTTCTCCGCTCTCGAACTAGACGTTTCTGTAAGATGTTTAGCCGTTTCCAGTCTGTATGACGCTTCTCGTTGAGGTGAGAGAGGACGAGACTTCTTAATTGGAAGAACGTCACGTCCTTCCGACGTGGCGCTAAAACTCCCACTAAAGATGACAGTGCTCTTGAACTGCCATGATGATCTTTCTTGACGCTTCTCCCACGTCCAGTGCATGACGTCTTTCGTCTCACTCGGGGAGAAGAAGGAAAGGGTACTCCGCGTACACGTCAGGTGACGCTGACGTCCCCTTCGCTTTCTTGCTAGAAGACGGAGCGTCATCTGAGAAACGCTCTGGACTAGAATCAATGTCAGGCTTCATATGACGCTTCAGCGGTCTCGACAAGTTCGATTCCTTCCACCCTCGTTTAGGTGAGGGAGAGGGAGAGACCGAGAAACACTCGCGAATGACGCTTTTTCTAAAGCGCCATTGAGCCGCCTGCCACGAAGCAGAGCTAGCTGAAGGGACGTCTGACCGTTGGGGACCCTCCCCCACAACCTCCTTAAGGCTTTTGACTTTCCTTCTCCTCTGGGCTTGTGAGCTTGGAAGAGGTCTAGGCCTGGGAGCGTCGCAGGGACGATCAAACGCCCCCTCCACAAACACTGGGAGAACTCACTTCACAGTAATGTTCACTTTCACTAGCCTTACCTTTGAAGTCCGCCATCTTGGACTTCATGTCTCTAATTGTAGCTTTCAGATTGGCGATTTCCGATGCCGAATCCGAAAAAGCACTCTGAGAATGAGATACATAGGGAGAATCTACATCAGTAGGATTAGAAGTTATCAGTAAAAGGCTCAATAGGCCTTGAACTCACACTTTCAATCGTCTAATTCTATCCCTCTCTAACTTCGTTCAAATAAGAAGTCAAAGTCTTCCACTCTTCTGCATTCAATCCCTCGCATTCCTTACAAGTATTGATAGCAGAACACTGAAACCCCCTACATTTACGGCATACAGTGTGAGGATCAACCGAAGCTTTCGGTATCCTCACCCTGCAGCCTACATTCACACACATTCTCACACTCACATTAGAATCAGACATACTGAGAAAAATCCAAAAGTTATTCCAAAAACAGTCCACAGTAGCGAATGCCAAAACACGATCCAAATACGTCACCAAAAAGCCGAAAAACGTTGATCAAATGTTGAAAAATGAATCTAAGTCAGGAGGTAATAACAACAATGTTGATACCACCGGCGACAGAGAAAATATGATAGAAAACGGGGATGGTTCCTAGTCCTGCCGCCCAGGGCAGGCCGGTAGATCACCTGACCTACCTGTAGCGAGTGGCGCGAAATTTGAATTTCTGTCGGGGACGACGGAGTCTTAGCTATGTATATATCTGACAGGTAAGTTGATTGTATGAAAATAAGTGTTATCATTAAATGGCCAAGTAAGATGGGGTTCACGGGATGTTGGAGTGCGCAAGGCTATGGGAAGGGGAGGGAGCTGATCACTTCACTTGTTACTCTAAACAGCCTCGCTTTTCCACCAAGAGCATGTTCAGATTACAAGTGTCAGATTCCTTATTCATTTACGGTAATGTGGATGCAACAATGAACTCCACTGTTATCAAATAAAGGATGTCGGCGATTAGGCCGATGTGAATATAATACTTCCAAATCAAATGTATTCTTTAGATACTGAGCAAAGGGGAAAAATGCAACAATCATTGAAACCTTCTCCCTCTTCATCAATGGTATTCACTGGAATCCAATAAAGGAAAGAAAAGCAAGCCGAATGGAATCTCCCTTCCGTCAAAGATAGGCCTATTCATTAAACACTGATCAAAGATTTAAAACTTATATAATAAAAATCTATTGTTCTCCATCAAAAGTAGTCGTCATACCCCAGTCGAAGGGAAACACACTCTAAGAAATTGCTTTCGTCTCTATCAGATGAAAAAGAATGGGAACATTAAGAAAAACTCGCTTTCTTCAGTCTTTCCTGAAAAAGGTAGTACGTATATTCATGCAGTAATCGAAAGAGGTGAAAAAGCTGACGTTAAAACTGCAGTAAGTTCCCTACCTCCACTCCTTCGTCATCATGATTACTGCCATTATCACTCATGCAGTATAAGCCTAGTCCTGACTCCTGATTCAACAATTCCATGATATTTACAATACTTTCTTCATACCTAAAGCTAATCATTAAAATGAGATTACAGTGAAGTCTGTTCACAGGGGATTTAGTAATGGAAGGGACTGAAATGTTTCTTTTTTAAAAAAACCTGCGAGAAAAGACTCATATTTAAAAGACTAGCAATCCAGTTGCCTAATGCACTTCATCAACCCCCTTCCCCTGCACCCCCTCCCCCACCCTTATCCCTGACTACTCTAGACATTGCATACGCCATACTGGCCGAGAGCACCATTAAGGAAACCATTTATTTAAAAAATTTGCCTCCTCATTAAACGTAGCCTTAAAATGCATATGTTTAAAGAACATTTTCTGCTTAAAATTATCTTTCCTTTTATTTCTCAAAATACTTGCTTAAACTCGTGTTACACCCTGTACAGTGACCTCTCAATTAACGCGTGTTTAATTAACGCGTTTTCGATTTATCTCAAGCTAGAAAATATTTCAAAATGTTTTAAAAACGCAAAAATTTCAATTCAACGCGAATTGGCACTTGAGAGTTGTTTTCAAATCACCCGCGCATCAGCATCATCTACTGGAAGCAGATGGACTCAGTGAGTAATTGTGCCCAGCCCAGCACACATGCTCTCAGTTTGGAGTGAGCATGCGCAGTGGTAATGTCTGTCGTACTTGTACAGCCTTAAAAAATGTTGACAGTGAAGCACTTCCACGATGCAATGCAGAGAATTTGGGAAGGAATTGACATCCTGCAGGCGAATGATTCTGACATAACGAGAAGTGCAACTGTAGCAAGAAAGGTAATGGGTAATTTAAATTGCTACATCGTGATGCTAGAGAACAGGAAAAAGAAGGCAACACAGACCAAGCTGGAGCAATTTTTCAAGAAAAACCCAAGACCACAGGAGAAAATGAAAAATCAGAAGAAAAGAGAGTGGGGAACAAGAAGACGAGCAAGGGGGTGAGAAGGGTCAGCCAAGGCGCAGGGTGGCATGCGCTGCAGACGACAGCCATCAACATAAAAGACATAGTACAATGCACTGTATGTACTTATTAATATTAATAAAGTGAAATACTGTGTGTACTGTATTTATTAATAAAGCAAAAGACTTTGTTTATTTATTGATAAAACGAAAGATGCAGTACAAAGTTTCCCAAGTCCATGAACGTTATCCCCCCTTATTACTCTTATTTCTTATGTGAATACATTTAAATAACATGTTTTCAAATAATGCGCCCTCTCCAGGATCGTAACCTTCGTGTTAATTGAGGAGGTGACTGTAAATATATTCATTCAATGTAATATAAGAAAGAGCCACCATGAAAATTGTGACTAACGGCTAGTCATCAAGAGCTCACAAACACATAGTAGTTACTGCCTTACTACCTTGTTCAAGAATTTTATGTCTATATATATAACTAATAATATATATATATATATATTTTTACGTCATAGCCGGCCTCATAGTGTCCCAAAATACGTAAACGGAAAATATTTGAGGGAAAATGCAGAAGAAATTGCTTGAAACTTACCCTAAAAGGATTTAGTGGATTAATTTACTCTAGAGAAAAGGTCGTCATTAAAAACCAGCAGATTAATCTACATTACATTTATTTACAAGACAGTTGAAAGGCAAAGGCAACCTGGGCGCACGTTGACCACTCTTATCTTCACAAGGGGAGAGCTGGCTAAACTAACAGATTAACGTAAATGCTGGCTTTCAAAATTATTCATATTATTTCTTGCGTTACGGTAGCACTTGCTTGCGGGGGAGACTGGGACACGTGACTCGTGCATAGATCTGGAATAGTTCCCAGATTAGACACAGCATAAAATGAAGAAAAAAAAGACTTCTTGCACAAAGTTACAGTTATTCAACTTTATCTAACACACTGGGGAAAGGACTCTAGTGTTTAAAGGAGATATTTCATGAAGACTTAAGCTTTAACAAGTCACAAAGGGAAGCACATGGCCCGATGAGG
>NC_087206.1:37416247-37432983 GCF_015104395.2 Macrobrachium nipponense
GAGATGCCTCACCCCACCTTCTTCAAATGCAAAGCCAACGGGCTAAGTTTTTCATGAGGCCCGTGAAAACTTGGGGGGGCGTAGAAAGGCCGAAGCACAAAGCCCTGAACTGAAAGATCCTTCCCTGGATCATGAAACGAAGAAATTTCTTTGATGAAGGATGCAGAGGGACATGAAAATAAGCGTCTTGAAGGTCCAGGGAGACCATCCAATCTCCCGGACTCGAGAGCCGCAAGAACCGAGGAGGTGGTCTCCATAGAGAACTTCCTCTTCTCTACGAATCGGTTCAGTGCGCTCACGTCTAGTACAGGTCTCCACCCCCCCCGAGGTTTTCGGAACAAGGAAAAGGCAATTGTAAAAGCCTTGGGAGTGGGGATCTTGTACTAATTCGATGGCCCCCTTCTCCAACATCTGATCCACAAGGAGAAGGAGAGTTCTTTGCAGGACAGGGTCTTTGTACTTTGCTGACAGCTCCCTTGGAGTCGATGTCAAGGGTGGTCTGTCTTTGAAGAGGATGAGATATCTCTTCCTTAGGATTGATAGGGACCAGTTGTCTGCCCCTCTCACAGCCCAGGCTTCCGAGAACTTCAGCAGCCTGGCACCTACTGGAGTCTGGAGGACTAAAGAATCATTTGCCTTTCTTGAAAGGTCTAAAAGATGACCTCCCTCTCTTCTCTGGTCCTTTCCTTCTAGAGGAGGATCGAGAAGAAGGACCTCCCCGAAAGGGCGCTTGCGGAGTACGACTTTCCTTCTTAACAGAGGGTACAGCAGGTCTAGTCTTCTTAGCTGATTGGACTAAAAGATCCTAGGTTGCCTTCTCAGTGAGTGAGTGAGAAATGTTTCTCACTAACTGAGAAGGGAAAAGCTGTTTCGAAAGAGGAGCGTATAACAGAGACGCCCTCTGAACTGGAGATACAGATTTCGTTAAAAATGAACTAAAAAACTGCTCTCTTCTTAAGTATACCTGCTCCAAAGAGGGAGGCTACTTCTCCAGATCCGTCTTGGACAGCCTTGTCCATACAGGACAAGACGCTGTGAAGAACTTCAGGGCTAAGGAAGTCCGGTTCCTGTGTCTTCTTGGCCAACGCCCCAAGGGACCAGTCCAGAAAGTTAAAGACTTCCAGGACATGGAATAACCCATTGAGGAGATGGTCCATTTCAGACATACCCCATGTGGTCTTGGCTGTAGACAGGGCATGTCTCCTTGTCGAGTCCACTAGAGTGGAGAAATCTGCTTCTGCAGATGAAGGAAGAGCCAGTCCCATGGATTCCCCCGTCTCATACCAAATGCCCCTTCTTCCTGAAAGCCTGGAGGGAGGACAGGCAAAGACAGTCTTTCCTGCTTCCTCCTTAGAGCTGAACCAAGCCCCTACTGACTGGAGGGTTTTCTTCATGGAGATGGTCGGGCGCATTTTCAGGAAGGAGGAGGATTTAGTCACCTTTGTACTTGTAAACAAAGAACGAGGAGAAGGAGGGGCAGTCGGACTGAGGGAGTCTCCAAACTCCTGAATAAGCAAAGCTGCTAAGGTCTTGTGGTCCGAAAGCGCCGCTACCCTCGTAGATTCTTCATCAAAAATCTCCTCCAGCTCTTGCCTCGTCGTTCTGATAAGGGAAGAGCGATCAACCGATGGAGAGCGCTTACGATGAGAAGAGTTGTCTGGTTCAACAGTCTTCTGCTCTCGAGGAGAGGGGCTTCTGTCTGAAGAAGAGCAGTCCAGATGCAGAGATCTTCGAAATGGCGCCTGGAAGATTCCTCTAAGCTGGGAGGAGTCTTGTGTCTATAAGACGTCTTGCTGCAAACAGGAACAGAGCTGTTAGGGAGAGCCTCGCGTCTTAACAGGCTCAGAGCGTCTGGAATGAGTCTCGTGTCCATCCGGGACATCGAGTAAAGAGAGAGGATCACGTCTGCCAAACTTCTCTCGGTAAGAAAGAGACTTGTGACTGGCCGAAGCCTCATGCTTGGAAGAAACCTCGCGCCTGGCAGGAGCTTTGCGGCTGGGAAGAGGATCGAGCTCGGAAGGATCCTCGAGACTGGTTGTCGGCATGCGCATGGAAGAAGGCTCTCTCTCAGAAGGAGAAAAGTGTCTGACTGGCGCTTCGCGCCTGGCAGGTACCTCGCGCTTGGAAGAAGGCTCGCGCCTAGAAGGAGACTCGCGCCTGACCGGGGACTCGCGGCTGGGAAGCGGCTTGCGCCTGAAGCGCGGCTGGCGCCTCGCGCCTGGGAAGAGCCTCGCGCTTAGCTGGCGCCTCGCGGCTGGGTGGCGCTTCGTGATCGGAAGGAGACGAGGGCTCGGTCGCTAAGCGTTCCCGAGCCTTGTGCATCCGAGGAGACGAGCGAGAAGCGGGAGGATCGCAGGATCTCTTCTTAGAACGAGGAGCTGTGGAGAGGAGCTTGGAGCTAGGAACGTCCAGGGGACGACAGGATCTCTTAATGGGAAGAGAAGTGTCCTACCTGCAGGGAGGATCCTTTGTAAGAACTCCTACAAGGGACGAGATTTGCTCCTGCAAGTTACGGAGAATCTTTGTCGTAGAATCTTCCCGCTCCTTGTCAGAAGGAGGAGGAGGAGGTCTGGAGGACGAAGGGGACTCCCATCCTAAAGCTGGCGAAAACAGGGCTCTCTTGGCTCTCTTCCTATCCCCAGGCGAACCTTCTGGGAAGCGCTCAGGGCTGGAATCCAAGGTAGGCGCTTTCCAACTCCTCTTCATAGGCCTCGACTGTTCGGCAGAGCTCCAGCCGCGCTTGGGCGAAGCGGAATCGGACGAAGAGAAGCACACTCTCAGGATGCCTTTGCAACGGCGATCCCTGGCAGTCTGGGACGACAGAGATCCTGCCGAAGGGATGCCTGATCGTTGGGGATCCTCCACAACCTCCGTAAGGCTTTCGACATTCCTTCTCCTCTGGGCCTGGGAGCTTGGAAGAGGTCTAGGCCTGGGAGCGTTGCAGAGCCGATCAGATGCCCCCTCCACTGCACTGGGTACACTGAAATCACTATCCACTGCACTGCGCTTACCTTCCAAAGCTCGCATTTTGAGCTCCATCCTTTTGAGGGCAGCCTTCAAATCCGCTACTTCCATAGACGAATCTGCAGGTTCTGTGAAGGGAGAAGGAGCTGATACTGTGGGGGAGGATGCAATAACTACATCTTGGATAGGTGCTACCGTTTCACTAACTAGCTCGTTAGAACGAGACCTACTTCAGCTTCGAGAAGAAGCTTTTCTAACCCTATCCTTCTCTAACTTCCTCAAGTAGGAAGTTAAAGTCTTCCATTCCTCCTCACTCAAATTCTCACATTCCTTACACGTATTAGTGAAAGAACATTCACACTCCCTACACCACTTGCATACCGTGTGAGGATCTACCGAACCTTTTGGTAGTCTCACGCTACAACCCTCATTCACACATACTCTAACTGCATAATTAGAGTCAGACATTCTTAGAAAAATCCAAAAAACCGTCCACTAAAGCGTATGCCAAACCAACAATCCAGTACGTCACCAAAAAAGACAGTCCAGAAGATCAATGGCGATGAAAAATGAAAATCAGGTCCAGAGGAACCAACAACGATGTTGTCGGAACCGGCGACAGAGAAAATCTGATTAGAAAACGGGAATGGTTCCTAGTCCTGCTACCCAGCGGCAGGGCGGTAGATCACCTGACCTACCTGTAGCATGTGCCGCGAAATTTGAATTTCTGTCGGGGACGACTGAGTCTAAAGCTAAGTATATATCTGACAGGGAAGTTGAATGTACAAAAACAATTAACTCGCAGATGTATGGGTGTTTAACGATGGTACGATTTGCTTTATAAACAACGACTCAAGGATTGTTAACTCTTGTGGTTTGGTAGTATGACCGATTACACTGAAATCTTTGTTGTCAATGTAGGTTCTGCATTGTTTCACATGGTTCCTTATATTGGAATGCTCTGGGTTTGAGATTCTGCTCCTGTGTGGAAACTGATTCCCAATGTGAATCGATGCGCACCTTAAGTAGTCGACTGGTGGATCCCACATAAATCCCTGTAATACATTTAGGGCAAGTATATTTATAGATGACACCAGAAGACATATAAGGACACAGCTGATCTTTTATCTTAAACAAGGAGCCTATATTAAGAGGATTTTTGGGAATTAATTTGACTGATATGGCTGGGAAATGGTCATGAATAATTTGTGTGAATTTTTATTGAAAGGTTAGGTCATGGATATATAGAAAGGGGTTGCATAGAAACTCTCAAACCCAGGAGCACTCCAATATCAGGAACCATGCAAATGTATTTAGCATAAGTTCGTACTGTGGTGGTTTTCATTCCATTATGTTTCCTTGCTGTCTCACCTCTAGGTTGGTTTGTGTTTTTATTTTATTTATTTTTTTTTATTTATTTCATTTTTATCTCTAAAGAGTATTTTTAAATGAACTTTTAGACTATTCTTTTAACTTTTTATGTTTTTTTATTTTTATCTTTTCTTATGTGGAGCCCAGAAGATGTAATTCTGTAAATAATTATGAAACGTCAGCAAAAAAATAATAAGAAAAAAAGACAGCCTAGTGATGTGTGGTTTTCGTCCGTCTTCCTCTAGATTATGTCGCTTGGAGTGGTTCCCTGTACCCCTAGTATCACTATATATATATATATATATATATATATATATATATATATATATATATATATAATATATATTATATATATAATATATATATATATATATATATATATATATATACATATACATATGTATATATTATACATATATATATATATATATATATATATATATATATATATATATATATATATATATATATATATATATATATACATATATCATATACATAAATATAACATATACAATACATATATATATATATATATAATATATATATTATATATATTATATATTATATATATATATATATATATATATACATATATATATATATAATATATATATATACTATATACATATATATATATATAATATATATATATATATATATATATATATATATATGTATTATATCATATATATATATATATATATTATATATATATATTTATATATACACACACACACACATATATATATATATATATATTATATATATATATATATATATATATATATATATATAATAAAAAGAGTATGGCCAGCAGAAACTTCAGCATTTTTCGTTAAAACAAAATTTATTTTTCATCCAACGCCTACGTTTCGGGATACAAATCCTATCTTCAGGGCTAAAAACAAGGAAAAAATAAAAATCTATACATTAAATCAGACTACAATGGGGCACAGTAATAAATTATGCTATTTTTAAAAAAATATATATATAGATTAATTAACAATATATCAGTGAAATTCGAATTTTATATAAAAAGTAAGACGGTAACTAACTGAATAAGAGATCGACAGTAAAAAGCAAAGCTACTAAGTACAATGACACTTCAAAATAAATAAACAAACAAAACACTTAAAAACACAAACCACACTGAACAACTAAGAAAATTACGTTATTACTAAAAACAGGAGAAAAACATGAATCCTAACAGGCAAAAAATTTCTGTATATGATTACAAAAGGAGAAAAATTAAAAGATATATATATATATATATATATATATATATATATATATATATATATATATATATATATATATATATATAATATATATATATATATATATAAAGGCGGACACAAAGCAAAAAATAGTGGAACGAGAACTCACCGGTACAGAAGTATAGATAAGACTGGAACATTTATTATTTATTTTTGACAAAACGGGGATGAGGCAAAATACAAAGGCGAAAGGAAGGTAGAAACAAGGGCGAATGGTTGGTTATTAACGTAATGTTGAGTTGTACAGCAGTTGGATGGTTGTTGAGGGTTGGTGACAACTGTTTAATGAAGAGGGACTCGAGAATGGGTAATGACCGGTTATCTATTGCTTGGGATAAGATTTTAAAATCATGGTACTGAATGTTATGTTTACATTTTATTGCATGGTTGCGTATTGCAGAAAATTCTTTCTTAGATAAAGTTGTATCCTGTTCGGTGACTGACACCCCGATGGCAATCGATGCGAACCTTCAACAGCCGACTCGAATTACCGACATAGGTTCCCAAATTACATTTGGGACAAGTAAACAACAAATATACCGTTGAAGATCGCAATCAACTGCGGTAGGGTGTCCTTGAACTTGAAAAAGACTTCTGATTTTTTAAGGGGGTTCTTGAAGATAAAATTAAATTTAACATATGGGTACATATTGCTGAGTACGACCAGTGAGCTCTCGTTTTACAAGTTTATATGTTGAACAAAAAGGCAAGGATATATACAGTTCTTTTTTAGGTACATTAAAAGTGGGTGCGTTTTGGTTTAAACAATGTCATTTAAAAACTCTCTCAAGATTTTCTCAAATAGGTGGGATGGATAGCAATTTCTGCTAAAATAGTTTTGCAAGAAAACTACTTCCTCATGGAATTTGACCCAGTTGCATGACAAATTATAAGCTCTACACAATAATGTCTTGCATGCATTAAGTTTAAAAACAAACACGGACAAAAGCTAAAGAACTTTGTTCCCAAACCAGTAAAAGTCTCTTTCTAAAAACACCTGTTAGAAATTTATCACTACATCGTGAAATTGTTATATCTAAAAATGGCAGTTCGTTATTCGATTCTATGTCCAAAGTAAAATTAATGTTCGGATGAAATGAGTTAATGAAATTAAGGAAACAAATGTGCATGATCTTTATCTTTAAAAGTACAAACGTATCGTCTACGTATCTTTTATAAAAAAATGGGTTTAAAAGATGAGGAAACTGGTCAAGAAATAGTTTTTCCAAGTGACACATAAAAATATTGGCAAATGTGGGACCTAAAGGAGAGCCCATTGCCATTGCCATCAGTTTGTTTGTAAATTTTCCTGTTAAAAAATGAAATAGTTATCCATCACAGCCAGTTCCAAAATTTTGTTCCTAAAAGAGTCAATATCAAAACCTTCAAAAACACTATCTTCAGTAGGGAATAAAGCACTAATTATTATATTTATGGTTTCGGTGAGAGGTACATTGGTGAACAGTGAGGATACATCGTAACTAACCATAAAATGACCAGGGTGTTGGTGTAAAATCTCGGGAATAAATTGGGAGGAATTCAGTAATGTATGTTCATTGCTTGTTAAACCGTTGAGTAGGGGGACTAGAAATTTGGCTAAGGCAAAATTTGGTGAGTTATAGGCAGCTAACATTGGACGTAAAGGAACATTTTCTTTATGGATTTTAGGTAACCCATACAAGGAACTGAAAGAAGAGCCAGTACTATAAAGAGACCGATATGCCTGATCATTCAAAACATTATTGTCAAAAAGTTGTTTAAGGTTGCGATTAATCTTGTCCTCGGTCTTGAATATTAGACTAAATTCTGGAGGTCCAACCTCCCTAAATTTTGTAGCGTCGGAAAGGACATTGTTCATCTTGTTGATATATGCATCCCTATCCAGTAGGACAATGCCTTTACCCTTATGGGGGACATACAATAATGTCTTCTCTCTGGGACAGCGACTTGAGAATTTGAAAGTCATTACTTTTAAAAAATGGAAACCATGATGGAGCCCTATATGATTTATAAGATTTATGAGCAACACCCTGAATGAACTGACGAGCCTTCTCTAAGTTGGTGTGGGAAGGTAGTTGGCGAATGGTATCGAAAAATATTTCAAAGGGCAAAAAGAATTTTGAAAAATTTGGTCTAAAATTGGGAAGGCAAAAGTCCAAGCCAAAGGAAAGAAGGAACTCTTCCTTTTCTGAGAGTGAGTAACTAGAGAAATTGAAAACAACATCCTTTGATGCTATAAATTTCGGTTGCTTAAGTCCCAATTTTAGAAGCTTACGCTTATGAACAGATTCAGTGTCAGTTATAAAAGTACTTACATTTTTGTTTAATAAACTTTTCATTAATAACCTATCAAGTAAGGTCAGAGAATTGAAAAAATTGCTAGACAACAGGGATACAGTGGACTGTAGTCTTCTAATAGCTCCGGTCTTAAAAGCAATCTCCATATTCAAAAGAGTTTATTTCGGTGGAAGTTGTATAAAAGTTTAGTGTTATATAAAGAGGATCTGTAGAGCTTGAATTTGACAAAATTTGGTGTGATATTATCATCTACAGTACAGTAGTTGTCTAGCAATTTTTTCAATTCTATGACCTTACTTGATAGGTTATTAATGAAAAGTTTATTAAACAAAAATGTAAGTACTTTTATAACTGGCACTGAATCTGTTCATAAGCATAAGCTTCTAAAATTGGGACTTAAGCAACCGAAATTTATAGCACCAAAGGATGTTGTTTTCAATTTCTCTAGTTACTCACTCTCAGAAAAGGAATTTCACTGATATATTGTTAATTAATCTATATATATTTTTTTAAATAGCATAATTTATTACTGTGCCCCATTTTAGTCTGATTTAATGTATAGAATTTTCATTTTTTCCTTGTTTTTAGCCCTGAAGATGGGATTTGTATCCCGAAATGTAGGCGTTGGATGAAAATAAAGTTTTAACGAAAAATGCTGAAGTTTCTGCTGGCCATACTCTTTTTACTAAAAATCTGACTTTCTAGAAGCGACAATGCCATTCATTAAAATAAATATATATATATATATATATATATATATATATATATATATATATATATATACCATATTTATATATACATATATATATATGTAAACATATATATATATATATATATATATAGATACATACACATATATATACTACACATATATATATATATATATATATATATATATATATATATATATATATATATATATATATACAGTAGGTCCCCGGGTTACGACGGCTCCGGCTTACGACGTTTCCGAGGTTACGACGCTTTTTCTTAAATATTTCATTGAAAAATCCGCCCTGGGTTACGACGTTTGTTCTTCCGAACGTTATGACGCTGATGCTTCCGACGCTCCGAGTTAACGATGCTTTTAAAAAACGTATACTATGAAAAAAAAATCCTTTATAGTTAGCACAGTATATAATAAAATAAGTTTCTGGTAGATTACAACAAAAATTTGAGGTTATGATGATTTTCGACACTTTTATGTCGTATTTTTCGATATTTTATAGTGACGCCTCATATGTGGAACTAGTTTCCGAGCGTATGAATACATACTAGCTTGCGGTGCGCAAAGTTTACATATAACAGTCCAAAAGCGCAAATAATGAAAAAATCATTGCTTGTTTCCAGTAATAATAACAAAACGAAGTTTCTGGTTAGATTACAACGCAAATTCCACGTATCCAAAGAGAGACATTATCCAGTAATTTGATCAGGAGAGAGAGAGAGAGAGAGAGAGAGAGAGAGAGACGAGAGAGAGAGAGAGAGAGAGAGAGAGAGAGAGAGAGAGGCGTCTTCCGACGCTCCGAGTTAAGGACAGAGAAGTGTTCGTTTCATTAAACAGCCTCTGACTCATGCCAGTAAATGTTGTTGATACTAATAATATAAGCCTATTTAAAGATATGTTTACTTTAATTAGTCTATATGATACGTAAATAGTAATCAACTGTTCTTGTAGCCCTCAAGATTTGGCAAAAACGAAGTATCCAAAGAGACACATTATCCAGTACACTGGAACCTTGACATACGAATTTAATTTGTTCCGTTACCATCGTCGTATATCAAATAGGTGTATCTCAAAGCATTTTTTCCCATTTAAAATAATGTAATATGTATTATTAATCCGTTCTAGCGCTATGAAACCACACGTAAACACAGCTAAATTACATATAATAACACAATTTATACAAAAAAAAACAAGTAATAACACACTGATAAAATAACATAGCAATGTGATAAATGATAATAAATGTAATAAAATCAATAAAAAAAAAAACAAAAGAAAGGAATTTTACTTACCACAACGAAAGATGACGTGAGGCCAGCAGGGGGAGGAGGTAGGGAAGGGTGGCAGGGAACGATTTGTTCTCTTTTTTATTTACATATGTACACTAATAAACTACGTAATAAAACACAAATGAAATAACATTGCTAAACTAATTTTTATTTATTTTTTAATCAGTTCGTAGTTTAGAAATGATGGTGATGCCTTTGGAAGGTTTTTATAGCTTCCTTCTGCTGATGATCGTGGATATTGTAGAAGGATTTCGACCATACTCGTTTGCCAAATCGACGATACGAACGCCACGTTCATGCTTTGCTATAATTTCATGTTTTGCTTCCATCGAAATCATTTTTCTTGGGTTTTTTCTTATCACCTGCTTTGTCTTTAGCTTTGGGACCCATGGTAATAATAAAATAGACAAAATAACACGAAAAAAATAGGCACAAATACAACGAACTAAACAACGACGTGTTAACGATGCAGCACCAACAAACAAACAGACTGAACACCATTTTATCGGTCACCTATACAACTATCATCATCGCAAAATACGTATCTCAAAAATATTTCGTTGTATATCAAAGCATATATTTTCGCAAATTTTCTGTTTTGTCTCTCAAAAACCATCGTATATTAGGGCAATCGTATGTCAAGGTTCAGTGTAATTTGATCAGAGAGAGAGAGAGAGAGAGAGAGAGAGAGAGAGAGAGAGAGAGAGAGAGAGAGAGGCATCTTGGCAACAATGGTCTCAGGGATTGACGTAACGTTTATTTTCTGACAGATAGGACAGAGAACAAGTGTTTCGTTTCATAAACGGCCTCTGACTCCATGCCAGCAAATGTTTTGTTGATACTAATATATAAGCCTATTTAAAGATACGTTTACTTTAATTAGTCTATGTGATACGTAAATAGTAATCAACTGTTCTTGTAGCCCTCAAGATTTGGCAAAATCACTCCAGGTTGTACATAAAACTTCAAGAAAGTAGTGATACCAGAGGATTACAATAGTTTTACCTTCAAGAACCAGCATTTTTTTTATGAAAATAACTCCAGGTTGTACATAAAACTACAGGAAACAAGATGTAGTGTAACCAAAGGATTACAAGTAAGGTTTTTATAACTTTTTATTAGTTTAAGACATATTTCCAAAAGTCGTTCGGCTCACGACAATTTTCGGGTTACGACGGGGGTCTCAAGAACAGAACCCCGTCGTAACCGGGACTGCTGTATTATATATATATATATATATATATATAAATATATAATATATATTATACGTATATATTACCAGCGAAGGGCGTTCGCCCACCCCCCGGTATTTAATATTTGGTATCGTTAGCCTGAGCGTTAGGCGAACTGATAACCATCAGTCTCTTCTCTTCTCTCTCTCTCTCTAAGCGATCAACTGGCAAAAGCCCTTCTCTCTCTCTCTCTCTCTCTCTCTCTCTCTCTCTCTCTCTCTCTATCTCTCTCTCTCTCTCTCTCTCCATCAGGTCATTAAATCAGAGTCGGAGTTAGAAAAAAATATAACGTTTTTTTCAAAGTAAATTACTAGTTGAATAACTCTAGTTCTTACAGGATCATCAATGTAATGAAAATAGTTAAAGTCTCACTGACAACTATCTTAGATAACCGCCGGTATTTAAATGTCCTAATCAGTAACTTAGTCACACCAATTATCTCTTCTCCAAAATACAGTCCCCCTCACTAGGACACTTGGGCCTAGGGCACTCTGTCCCCTCACTAGAACCGCCTGTTTAAAAGACAGAACATACTAGTGAACACACACAATTGTAAAGACAAAGTCAAAAGATTAAATGAAATGGAACATCTTTTACAAGCTATCAAAACAACCCATCCCTTTGGCTAAATCATAATCACCCATTGCAGCCTGGAACTTCACACACTAATAAATAGACTTTCGCAGAGCTAACCTAGCATTCTGCCTTTTGCTCCCGTAGCTGTCTCCCTAGTTCTCGGCTAAACCAAGCCGTTATCAACAGACATAGTTAAGAAATACACGTACATATGAACTCTCACTCTTCGGTAACTGGCGTCGCAACCAGTTTTCAAAGGCACCTTGAACAAGCCCTCATGAACTCACATAGCCACAGAAAACGAACATTGACCTGCCCAAGTAAGCATCTTCGTATCACACCATCCAGAAAGAGACGTCAGCAATTCTCAAGTCGTCGCTTCGGACTCTGTCTCCATGGGAAGTTAAAAGTGATCAGTCTTCACATTCCAACAAATGTCACAACGATACATATTATCAGTCATTTTATATATATATATATATATATATATATATATATATATATATATATATATCTTTGATCTACAAATGTCCTTTAATATCTAATTCGCTCTACCTCGGAATTGATATATTTTCATATATGTACCGGAGGGGAATTTTAGTTTTTATAATAATTTCGTCCCCTCATGGGATCAAAACCACCGTCCAAGCGGTCAGGAGTGAAATCAGAAACAGACATTGACGTTACCGATTCGGTAACAGTAAGGCTATAAGTTTTATATTGATTCTGACCTTACAAATCACCGTCGAACTCGGTTTTTTCATAATTAGAAACGACATGAAACCCACTCTACCATGTTAGCCAATTCGAACGTTTGAACCACGTAGCCTTATTATGAATAATTATCACATCACCGTGATTCATATAAATCATTCGAGCTAAAAAATATCCTTTAATATCCAATTCGCTCTACCTCGGAATTGATATTTTTATTTTCATATATGTACCGAAGGGGAATTACGAAAAAACAGAGTTCGACGGTGATTTGTAAGGTAAGGTCAGAATCGATATAAACTTATAGCCTCACTGTTAGCCGAATCAGTTACATCAATGTCGGTTTAGATATCGTTCCTGTCCATTGGATGGTGGTTCAATCCCGTGAGGGGACATAATTATTATGAACTAAAAATTCCCCTTCGGTACATATATGAAAATATATCAATTCCGTGGTAGAGAATTAGATATTAAAGGACATTTGAAGCTTGAATGATTTATGTGAATCAGGTGATGTGATAATTATTCATAATATGGCTACGTGCGTCAAACGTTCGAATTGGCTAACATGGTAGAGGGGGTTTCATATCAATTCTAATTACGAAAACAACAGAGTTTGACAGTGATTTGCAAGGTGAGAATCGATATAAACTTATAGCCTTACTATTAGCCGAATCGGTAACGTCAATGTCGGTCCTGATTACGTTCCTGTCCGTTGGACGGTGGTTCGATCCCATGAGGGGACGAAATTATTATCAACTAAAAATTCCCCTCCGGTATTTATATGATAATATATCAATTCCGAGGTAGAGTGAATTAGATATTAAACGACATTTGTTGCTCGAATGATTTATAAGAATCACAGTGATGTGATAATTATTCATAATATGGCTACATGCACCAAACGTTCAAATTGGCTAATATGGTAGAGGGGGTTTCATATCGATTCTAATTATGAAAAAACCGAGTTCGACGGTGATTCATAAGGTCAGAATCAATATAAACTTAAAGCCTCACTGTTAGCCGAATCAGTAACTTCATTGTCGATCCTGATTTCGTTCCTGTCCGTTGGACAGTGGTTTGATCCAATGAGGGTACAAAATTATCAACTAAAAATTCTCCTTCGCTACATATATGAAAATATATCAATTCTGAGGTAGAGCGAATTAGATATCAAAGGACATTTATAGCTAGAATGATTTATATGAATCACGGTGATGTAATAATTATTCATAATATAATATAACTACATGCGTCAAACGTTCAAATTGGCTAACATGGTAGCGGGAGTTTCGTATCGATTCTAATTTTGAAAAACCGAGTTCGACGGAGATTTGTAACTTCAGAATCGATATAAAACTTATAGCCCTCACTGTTAGCCGAATCAGTAACATCAATGTCGGTCCTGATTTCGTTCCTGTCCTTTGGACGGTGGTTCAATCCCATGAGGGGAGGAAATTATTATCAACTAAAAAATTCCCCTTCAGTACTTACATGAAAATATATCAATTTCCAGGTAGAGCAAATTAGATATTAACCTCTTACGCCGATTGGAGTATTAAACGTCGAGTCAAAATGTCGTCCCATATGCAGATTGGACGTATATACGTCGACTCAAAAAAGCTTTTTTTAAATTCGCGGAAAAAATGCTTAAAGGCCTACCAGCTGAAAACTTTTGAATCACGCGCCTTGGGGGATGCTGGGAGTTCACGGATCAAGGCGTTGTTTTGTTTACACTCATTACGCAGGCGCGCAAGCTCGGAATTTCTTCTTATCGCCACTAAAAAGTATCAGTCACCACATCTCAAAAAATTATTTTGTCACTTTGACATAATTTTTGCACAGTTTTAAAATTATCCATTACATGAAGTATTATATATGAAAATGTGCGCAATTTCATGTAGAATACAACAAAAAATACTCATGATTGTAGCTTCTATCAATTTTGAAATATTTTCATATAAATAATGATAATGGCCAAAATTTCAACCTTCGGTCAACTTTGACTACCGAAATGGTCGAAAAACGAAATTGTCAGCTAAAAACTCTTATATTCTAGTAATATTCAATCATTTGCCTTCATTTTGCAACAAATTGGACGTCTCTAGCATATTTCGATTTATGGTGAATTTATGAAAAAACTTTTTCCTTAGTCGGCGCGGTAACTCTTCCAATAAATGTTTTTCGTGCGATTGTCCTAATGTTTGCACCATTTTAAATTGCCGTTACATAACGTTTATTTATGGAAATGTGCGCAATTTCATTCACAATACAACTAAAAACAACCCATGGTTGTAGCTTTTATTAGTATAAATAACGATAAGTGCAAAAATTTCAACATTCGGTCAACTTTGACGCTACCGAAATGGTCGAAAAACGCAATTGTAAGCTAAATTTCTTATATTCTAGTAATATTCAATCATTTACCTTCATTTTGCAACGAATTGGAAGTCTCTAGCACAATATTTAGATTTATGGTGAATTTATGAAAAAAAAAAAAATTTGTCCTTACGTCCGCGCGGTAACTCTTCCGAAAAAATTAAGAAATTTTTTGAAATCTTGCGATCGTCGAAATGTTTGCACCATTTAAAGTAGCCGTTACATAAAGTTTTATATATGAAAATGTGCGCAATTTCATGTAGAATACAACTAAAAATGATTGAAGGTTGTAGCTTTTCTCTTTTTCGAAATATTTGCATATAAATATAAACTCTTACAATCTAGTAATATACATTCATTTATCTTCATTTTGAAACACATTCGAAGTGTCTAACACAATATTAAGATTTATGGTGAATTTAAAAAAAAAAACTTTCTTTTCCCCTCTGCGCGCGATTCGTGGCCGCAAATCTCCGAAATGCGTAAGTTGCATTCTCTTAATATTTGCCCTCCTTTTCATATTGGGCGTTTTATAGAGTTTCATATAAGAAAATGTGAGCAAATTCATGAAGAATACAAACAAAAATATTTGAAGGTTGTAGCTTTTCTCATTTTTGTAATATTTGCATATAAAAATATATATATATAAAAATTTCAACATTCGGTCAAATTTAACTCGTCCGAAATAGTCGAAAACTGCAATTCTAAGCTAAAACTCTTACAGTATCGTAATATTCAATCATTTGTCTTCATTTTGAAACAAATTGGAAAGTCTCTAGAACAATATTTAGATTATGGTAATTTTTTGAATTTTTGAAAAAAAAAAAAAATTTTAACGTCCGCGCATTACAAATTCATGCATCATTTTGAGATAATATTTTTTCTGTGTTGCTTTGATCATTTTACAATGTGTTATATATCAAAATGATCGCAATTTAGTGTAAAATACAACGATAAAAAAGTAACTCGTTAGCTTTACCCGTTTTTCGCACAGCGATTTGAATACAATTATGTATGAATTTTTTTTCGCTACCATATATCACATTATTATATATGATAATGATATTTTTTCCCTTTCTGATGGTTGCATACTAAACTTCAGGCAATGACAAAAAAAAGGAGCCAAAAATGAACTATTAATCTTGAAAACTAAGCGCTGTGATTTTTTGAAAACATTATTTTTCCGCTTCTGCGCTCACTCCACCTGCCTCGGCATAAGAGGGTTAAAGGACATTTGTAGCTCGAATTGATTTATAGAATCACGGTGATGTGATAATTATCATATATAAAATATATATATATATTATAATCTATATATATATATATATTATATATATACACATCTATATATATACGTATTATATATATATATATATACTAATATATATATTATATATATATATATATATATATATATATATATATATATATATATATATATATAATATATATATATATATATATACAAGCACCATCCTACTTACAACCAAGCTTGTTCCGACCCACTGGTTGTAAGTCAGAATAGATGTAAGTCGAACCTTAGAAAGTGGCCAACATACTGGGTAGGGTATACTATCAAATCTTTGCTATATAAAAGTGCCTACTTAGTACTGTAATGTAATTGTACAATCATTATTTCAATCTTTTTACCATAATGTACTTCTACTAATACATTTTAATCATTTATGTAATAGTATATATTACACGTACAATCAGGCATTGAGTTACAATGGGGTTAGGTTCTTGCATGCATATCAGAAGTCGATTCTTACGTAAATTGGTTTGCAATTCAGTCTACAGTACAGTTAATACCAAATGATGCTGCAGATAGGGCAGGGTAACTCAAAACTGATGCTGCCTGAGTGATGAGAGTTCTCATGAGATGGTGCAGTGCCAAGTAACTCAG